>NC_091340.1:2351852-2366852 GCF_038502225.1 Cherax quadricarinatus | reverse complement strand
TAAGCAAAAAAAGATTCATTGCTTGGTTAGCACAGGCACCACTGTGACCACAAATGCAAGTTTTTACAGACGAATCTCCAGCTAGCGTGGCCGTGACGAACTCTAGCTCAAGTCCCTTCACTGCCGTCAACATGACTCACGAAATCGTAATAACACGATTCCAAACAAACCATACCCCGGCCGGGATTGAACCCGCGGTCAGAGAGTCTCAAAACTCCAGCCCGTTGCGTTAGCTACTAGAAATCTTATTGTGGCTGCTGGTCTAGTGGCTAACGCGACGGGCTGGAGTTTTGAGACTCTCTGACCGCGGGTTCAATCCCGGCCGGGGTATGGTTTGTTTGGAATCGTGTTATTACGATTTCGTGAGTCATGTTGACGGCAGTGAAGGGACTTGAGCTAGAGTTCGTCACGGCCACGCTAGCTGGAGATTCATTGCTTACCTCATAACCGACAAGTCACCAGTGTATTTCCTGTGTTGGCCGACAGGCGGAGCTGAAATCATTATACATCTACAAACATCAATTTCCATATACAAAGGACCTTCACTAAAGACATTCACACCTTTTCTCTTGAATTAATATGTACCAGCAAACGTTTCCTCGTAATTAGTACGGTAAGGCTAAGAAACGCGTAAAGTACACTGTTTACATAAAGCAATAACAAACTTGCTCATACATTATTAATAAATATGTTTTATTTGCATATTTCACCTGGTAATGACTCCCCACAAACAGCATCGCATTAACTGTGAGAAACACAGCATGAGCTGGAGTCTCGTCAAGGGTCTGGATTATGGCTCAGTAAGATCTTATGAAATAACTCAACTCAAAGGAAAAATAAAGACATGGTAGATCCTTATGAATATTCTGAGAACCACAAAGGCTCGTCTCTGCAGTCTAAACTTCCGCTGATCTTTGATGAGATGTTGGACATCGGCTGCTGTGTGATGGTCACTGATGTTTATGTCACTGTTTGTGATGTTTAACTTTGGCATTCACAAACATTATTATTATTTTTAAGTGCTAAACCCATATGGGTCATTCAGCACAAGACATGGAAGAAGCTTGATCCTGCTGAACACCAGACAGATATCATTCCTATTTGTACTCACTCATTTGTACCGTGATCAGAAGGTAGTGTGATACAGGCTAATAAATCATAAAAATATTGTAGCCGGTTATAATATAACTGGCTATAATAGCCGGTTATAATATAACCGGCTATAATAGCCGGTTATAATATAACCGGCTACAAGCGTATAATCTTAAGACATATATCTTCAGTAAATCTTTATTCTTTAATAATTTATAATTTTCGAGGAGTCATATAATGTAAAGAAATTAATTAAAGAAAATTGAAACCTCACCCTACATTTATCACACACACACACACACACACACACACACACACACACACACACACACACACACACACACACACACACACACACACACACACACACACATATATATATATATATATATATATATATATATATATATATATATATATATATATATTTATTTATTTATTTATTTATTATTAACACACTGGCCGATTCCCACCAAGGCAGGGTGGCCCGAAAAAGAAAAACTTTCACCATCATTCACTCCATCACTGTCTTGCCAGAAGGGTGCTTTACACTACAGTTTTTAAACTGCAACATTAACACCCCTCCTTCAGAGTGCAGGCACTGTACTTCCCATCTCCAGGACTCAAGTCCGGCCTGCCGGTTTCCCTGAATCCCTTCATAAATGTTACTTTGCTCACACTCCAACAGCACGTCAAGTATTAAAAACCATTTGTCTCCATTCACTCCTATCAAACACGCTCAGGCATGCCTGCTGGAAGTCCAAGCCCCTCGCACACAAAACCTCCTTTGCCTCCCTCCCTCCAACCTTTCCTAGGCCGACCCCTACCCCGCCTTCCTTCCACTACAGACTGATACACTCTTGAAGTCATTCTATTTCGCTCCATTCTCTCTACATGTCCGAACCACCTCAACAACCCTTCCTCAGCCCTCTGGACAACAGTTTTGGTAATCCCGCACCTCCTCCTAGCTCCAAACTACGAATTCTCTGCATTATATTCACACCACACATTGCCCTCAGACATGACATCTCCACTGCCTCCAGCCTTCTTCTCGCCTCAACATTCATCACCCATGCTTCACACCCATGTAAGAGCGTTGGTAAAACTATACTCTCATACATTCCCCTCTTTGCCTCCAAGGACAAAGTTCTATAGATATATTAAACAACCACGGTGACATCACACATCCTTGTCTAAGGCCTACTTTTACTGGGAAATAATCTCCCTCTTTCCTACATACTCTAACTTGAGCCTCACTATCCTCGTAAAAACTCTTCACTGCTTTCAGTAACCTACCTCCTACACCATACACCTGCAATATCTGCCACATTGCTTCCCTATCCACCCTGTCGTACGCCTTTTCCAAATCCATAAATGCCATAAAAACCTCTTTAGCCTTATCTAAATACTGTTCACTTATGTTTCACTGGAAACACCTGATCCACACACCCCCTACCTTTCCTAAAGCCTCCTTCTTCATCTGCTATCCTATTCTCTGTCTTACTCTTAATTCTTTCAATAATAACTCTACCATACACTTTACCAGGTATACTCAGCAGACTTATCCCCCTATAATTTTTGCACTCTCTTTTGTCCCCTTTGCCTTTATACAAAGGAACTATGCATGCTCTCTGCCAATCCCTAGGTACCTTACCCTCTTCCATACATTTATTAAGTAATATATATATATATATATATATATATATATATATATATATATATATATATATATATATATATATATATATATATATATTGTAGCCGGTTATAATATATTTGCTGTCTTTGCAACTTTTCAATAGTCAAAGTGCGCCTTGATGCTAGTAATATATATATATATATATATATATATATATATATATATATATATATATCAAATAAGATCACAGTAAACAGGTGATTTCAGAATATGCACAACAAGCACTCTGAAAGAATAGAGAAATTCCAAGCGCTTTCGTGACTACTCACATTATCAAGGAACTATGAAAGTAAAGCATCCAAGGAAGGTATATAAGGGGTCTGGCCAGCACCTCACTATCAGATCCCACAACGGTTAAACACCTGACGCGCGCCGACCCAACTGGACAGGTCCTTTGCACAACCACCAACAAACTATTCTACCCAAGAAAATTTTTAAAATTATTATTTGTCCAGTGTATTATTAAATACTTCCCAAATTCTATTAATTATAAATGGATCTAATTTATATAAACCAAAGGAAATATTCATATTATTGTCAAAACTGCTTTTTATGAAACAAGATTCAATTATATTCCTGTCGACCATGGACTTGCTTGATACTACTTTCTCAACTTTTTGAAAATCAATTGGATGGTTAAAATCTCTTACATGAATAAATAGAGCATTGGAATCTTGTCCAGTTCTAATGCTATATTTATGTTGTTTTAATCTTAGTTCGAGATTTTTACCAGTTTGACCGTAATAATCTTTATCGGAAATTTTACAAGGAATCTTATAGACACATCCATCAGCATTTTGGGGGGAATTCTTTATCAAAAGCTTTTTCACTGTATCAAGATTTTTGAATACAACTTTAATATTAAAAGTCTTAAGAAGAGAAGGCATATCAACCAAGTTTTCATGGTAAGGGAGAACCAACATATTTTTAGTTGAATAAGGCTGGTTGTCCCTTTTTTGGATTATAAAAAGTGTTCCTAGCAACTTTAAAAGATTTATCAATTACATTTCTTGGGTATTTTAAATCATTACCTATTTCATAAATTTTGTATATTTCCTCGTCTATGAACTCAGGACTACAAATTCGTAAAGCTCTCAAAAACATTGATGAGAAAACAGACAGTTTGACTCTATCTTGATGCGAAGAATAATAGTGGACATAGGAACAGTTATTTGTAGGTTTTCTGTAAATTTTAAATTTGAATTCTATATATATATATATATATATATATATATATATATATATATATATATATATATATATATATATATATATATATATATATATATATGTATGTATGTATATATATATATGATAAATGCAGGGTGAGGTTTCAGTTTTCTTTAATTAATTTCTTTACATTATATGACTCCTCGAAAATTATAAATTATTAAAGAATAAAGATTTACTGAAGCTATATGTCTTAAGATTATACACTTTCCAATTGTTCTTACAGCTGTAAAATCCAGCGATGAGATATAAGTAAATCGATGGAGGGAGGTCACTAAGTCAGGTCTCCTGCAGTGCCAGACGGTCAGAGATTATAAAGGATCTCGCTTGAGACCAGAGAGAGGGCAGGCTATATCTTCTAAGCAATATATGACAGTTACTCTGTTATCATAGAGACACGGAAACACATGACAGCAGCACAACCAACAGCAGTAGAGAGCAGCTGCATCATCACCACAGCAGTAGAGAGCAGCTGCACCACCATCACAGCAGTAGAGAGCAGCTGCACCATCACCACAGCAGTAGAGAGCAGCTGCATCATCACCACAGCAGTAGAGAGCAGCTGCACCATCACCACAGCAGTAGAGAGCAGCTGCACCATCACCACAGCAGTAGAGAGCAGCTGCCATCACACAGCAGTAGAGAGCAGCTGCACCATCACAGCAGTAGAGAGCAGCTGCACCATCACCACCACAGTAGAGAGCAGCTGCACCATCACCACAGCAGTAGAGAGCAGCTGCACCATCACCACAGCAGTAGAGAGCAGCTGCACCATCACCACAGCAGTAGAGAGCAGCTGCACCATCACCACAGCAGTAGAGAGCAGCTGCACCATCACCACAGCAGTAGAGAGCAGCTGCACCATCACCACAGCAGTAGAGAGCAGCTGCACCATCACCACAGCAGTAGAGAGCAGCTGCACCATCACCACAGCAGTAGAGAGCAGCTGCACCATCACCACAGCAGTAGAGAGCAGCTGCACCATCACCACAGCAGTAGAGAGCAGCTGCACCATCACCACAGCAGTAGAGAGCAGCTGCACCATCACCACAGCAGTAGAGAGCAGCTGCACCATCACCACAGCAGTAGAGAGCAGCTGCACCATCACCACAGCAGTAGAGAGCAGCTGCACCACCACAGTAGCACAGAGCAGCTGAACCACCACAGTAGCAGAGAGCAGCTACACCACTACAGTAACAGAGAGCAGTTGCACCACCACAGTAGCAGAGAGCAGCTGCACCACCACAGTAGCAGAGAGCAGCTGCACCACCACAGTAGCAGAGAGCAGCTGCACCACCACAGTAGCAGAGAGCAGCTGCACCACCACAGTAGCAGAGAGCAGCTGCACCACCACAGTAGCAGAGAGCAGCTTCACCACCACAGTAGCAGAGAGCAGCTGCACCACCACAGTAGCTGAGAGCAGCTTCACCACCACAGTAGCAGAGAGCAGCTGCACCACCACAGTAGCTGAGAGCAGCTGCACCAGCACAGTAGCAGAGAACAGCTGCACCACCACAGTAGCAGAGAGCAGCTGCACCACCACAGTAGCAGAGAGCAGCTGCACCACCACAGTAGCAGAGAGCAGCTGCACCACCACAGTAGCAAAGAGCAGCTGCACCACCACAGTAGCAGAGAGCAGCTGCACCACTACAGTAGCAGAGAGCAGCTGCACCACCACAGTAGCAGAGAAGAGCTGCACCACCACAGTAGCAGAGAGCAGCTGCACCACCACAGTAGCAGAGAAGAGCTGCATCACCACAGTAGCAGAGAGCAGCTGCACCACCACAGTAGCAGAGAGCAGCTGCACCACCACAGTAGCAGAGAGCAGCTGCACCACCACAGTAGCAGAGAGCAGCTGCACCACCACAGTAGCAAAGAGCAGCTGCACCACCACAGTAGCAGAGAGCAGCTGCACCACTACAGTAGCAGAGAGCAGCTGCACCACCACAGTAGCAGAGAGCAGCTGCACCACTACAGTAGCAGAGAGCAGCTGCACCACCACAGTAGCAGAGAGCAGCTGCACCACCACAGTAGCAGAGAGCAGCTGCACCACCACAGTAGCAGAGAGCAGCTGCACCACCACAGTAGCAGAGAGCAGCTGCACCACTACAGTAGCAGAGAGCAGCTGCACCACCACAGTAGCAGAGAGCAGCTGCACCACCACAGTAGCAGAGAGCAGCTGCACCACTACAGTAACAGAGAGCAGCTGCACCACCACAGCAGCAGAGAACAGCTGCACCACCACAGCAGCAGAGAACAGCTGCACCACCACAGCAGCAGAGAACAGCTGCACCACCACAGCAGCAGCAGAGAACAGCTGCACCACCACAGCAGCAGAGAACAGCTGCACCAAAATAGAAACAGAAGCCAACTGCACCTTTATAGAGGTAGATGGAGGCTGCACCACAGAAGTAGGAAGCAACCCCAGCACAGCAGTAGAAAACAGCTGCACCAACGCAGCAGTAGAGCGCAGCTGCCTCAACACATCAGTAATGGGCAGCTGCACCACTACAGCAGTAGCGAGCAGATGCATCAACGCAGCAGTAGTAAGCAGCTGCTTTCTACTGCAGAAACAAATGAGTTGTTACGATATTCTTAAGCACATTTTTCCCAGTTCGCGAACTGCTGCCATTACGTCTTCCCTCTAACTTTCCTTAGATATTCTTTCCTCTTCTGTGTACTTACATACTTATTGCTAAATATTCATCTTTCTATTCAATGTTACGTAGCTCTTCTTTGCCTTCTCCCCCTTTTCCTCCTCATTACTTTTCATTCCAGTCCTCCTTTCTCTTTCTCCTCTCCACGATCTTCCTTCCTCTCATTTATCCACCTTTCTATCTCAGGTAATCTGACTTCCTCCCCTTCCCTGGTACTTCACTCTGGTGCTCTATATTTTCCCTGCCTGGTGCTCCATCTACTTTCCCAGGTGCTCTGTCTTCTCCCCAACTGGTGCTTCCCCGTCTTGCACCCTCCCTCCAGTATTGTGTGAAGGGATCAGGCAAATCCAGCAGCAGCTTGGGGTTACTTACGGGATCAAGAAGCTCCGTGTTTCGCATTGCTACTTGTTCTTCCCTCGCTAGTGTTCCTAGACCTGCATTGACCTGGGGAGAGTACACTTCCCTGGGAGGCTACAGTGATCAGGGCAGTGTCTTCTATGACCCGTGAAATGTCTGTAGGGAACTGTCAAGTGTAAACAGGACCTAGGAAATGTTCAATGACCTAGGTGTACAGTGCCCTGGAAAGAAGCAAGTCACTGTTTCTACAGTGTTCTGGGGAGAGTCCATACTGACCTGGGGAGTACAAAGACGTGAGGATTGTCTTCAGTGTCCTGATAGTGATCTGGGGAGAATCTCCCATGGTCTGAGGACTGTCTGCTGCTGTGTTTCTAAAACTGAGGCCCATAAACTCCAGGTAGTTCATAGCAAGATTTTATTGAATCTACGGAAGACAATGGATATCAAGAAAATTTGGAGAAAATCTAAGAATTTAAAAATATATAAATATTTAAGTGTTGAAAATGAGAATCGCAAAACCGTCAAACTTAATTAAAAAAAAAATGCTTCAGAGTATTAATTATTTTTGGCGAGGGAGAGACAAACGAGGGTGAGAAGGGCAAGTGAGCGAAGGTGAAGGAAGGGAGGGCGAGGAACACTGCTGCCTCAGGATGGTAACACTCACTGCCTCACACGAAGTACTGACGTCAGTCAGTACTCAACCCACTGACTCTACTTACAAAGATTTCATTTGGACATTTCGCTTTATCCTTATCATTTGTTTTGTCTTTGTAAAAGTAACTATTGCCACTATTCAAATAAGGAAATTTTACAATATAATAAAGATGGATAAGTTATATTTGTCATATATCGTACTTTTATCCATCTCATTTGTACGTCTCAATAATGCAATTATTTATTTTGGCTTTATTTTGACAGGATCCACTCAAGGGAAGCTCCTTGTGGCTGGTGAAGTGCTCTTGATCCATGGGTCGTACCTGACTGCTTCACATTTCCCATAGCATACAACCTATGGAAAATCTGAAACAATTAGAATTGCGACGGATCCCTCATCAGGCAACAATAAAGTTAAGAAAGGGAGTGGAATTCTGGTTATATAATGAAACAAAGGAAATACGGCTGTGTGGTGCTAATACAGTGACATCAGTGAAAAACTCAGTAATACGGCTGTGTGGTGCTAATACAGTGACATCAGTGAAAAACTCAGTAATACGGCTGTGTGGTGCTAATACAGTGACATCAGTGAAAAACTCAATAATACGGCTGTGTGGTGCTAATACAGTGACATCAGTGAAAAACTCAATAATACGGCTGTGTGGTGCTAATACAGTGACATCAGTGGAAAACTCAGTAATACGGCTGTGGTGCTAATACAGTGACATCAGTGGAAAAACTCAATAATACGGCTATGTGGTGCTAATACAGTGACATCAGTGGAAAACTCAATAATACGGCTGTGTGGTGCTAATACAGTGACATCAGTGGAAGGTTCAGTAATACGGCTGTGTGGTGCTAATATAGTGACATCAGTGGAAAACTCAATAATACGGCTATGTGGTGCTAATACAGTGACATCAGTGGAAAATTCAGTAATACGGCTGTGTGGTGCTAATATAGTGACATCAGTGGAAAACTCAATAATACGGCTGTGTGGTGCTAATACAGTGACATCAGTGGAAAATTCAGTAATACGGCTGTGTGGTGCTAATATAGTGACATCAGTGGAAAAACTCAATAATACGGCTATGTGGTGCTAATACAGTGACATCAGTGGAAAACTCAATAATACGGCTGTGGTGCTAATACAGTGACATCAGTGGAAAAACTCAATAATACGGCGGTGTGGTGCTAATACAGTGACATCAGTGGAAAACTCAATAATACGGCTGTGTGGTGTTAATACAGTGACATTAGTGGAAAAACTCAATAATACGGCAGTGGTGCTAATACAGTGACATTAGTGGAAAAACTCAATAATACGGCAGTGGTGCTAATACAGTGACATCAGTGGAAAAACTCAATAATACGGGTATGTGGTGCTAATACAGTGACATCAGTGGAAAACTCAATAATACGGCTGTGTGGTGTTAATACAGTGACATCAGTGGAAAAACTCAATAATACGGCTGTGTGGTGCTAATACAGTGACATCAGTGGAAAATTCAGTAATACGGCTGTGTTTACCTGGAGTTTACCTGGAGAGAGTTCCGGGGGTCAACGCCCCCGCGGCCCGGTCTGTGACCAGGCCTCCTGGTGGATCAGAGCCTGATCAGCCAGGCTGTTGCTGCTAGCTGCACGCAATCTGACGTACGAGCCACAGCCCGGCTGGTCAGGTACCGACTTTAGGTGTTTATCCAGTGCCTGCTTGAAGACTGCCAGGGGTCTATTGGTAATCCCCCTTATGTATGCTGGGAGGCAGTTGAACAGTCTCGGGCCACTGACACTTATTGTATTGTCTTTTAACGTGCTAGTGACACCCCTGCTTTTCATTGGGGGGGATGTTGCATCGTCTGCCGAGTCTTTTGCTTTCGTTGTGATTTTCGTGTGCAAGTTCGGTACTAGCCCCTCTAGGATTTTCCAGGTGTATATAATCATGTATCTCTCCCGCCTGCGTTCCAGGGAATACAGGTTTAGTAACCTCAAGCGCTCCCAGTAATTGAGGTGTTTTATCTCCGTTATGCGCGCCGTGAAGGTTCTCTGTACATTTTCTAGGTCAGCAGTTTCACCTGCCTTGAAAGGTGCTGTTAGTGTGCAGCAATATTCCAGCCTAGATAGAACAAACGACCTGAAGAGTGTCATCATGGGCTTGGCATCCCTAGTTTTGAAGGTTCTCATTATCCATCCTGTCATTTTTCTAGCAGATGCGATTGATACAATATTATGGTCCTTGAAGGTGAGATCCTCCAACATGATCACTCCCAGGTCTTTGACGTTGGTTTTTCGCTCTATTTTGTGGAAGGAATTTGTTTTGTACTCTGATGAAGTTTTAATTTCCTCATGTTTACCATATCGGAGTAATTGAAATTTCTCATCGCTGAACTTCATATTGTTTTCTGCAGCCCATTGAAAGATTTGGTTGATGTCTGCCTTGAGCTTTGCAGTGTCTGCAATGGAAGACATTGTCATGCAGATTCGGGTGTCATATGCAGAGGAAGAAACGGTGCTGTGGCTGACATCCTTGTCTATGTCAGATATGAGGATGAGAAACAAGATGGGAGCGAGTACTGTGTGGTGCTAATACAGTGACATCAGTGGAAAACTCAGTAATACGGCTGTGTAGTGCTAATATAGTGACATCAGTGGAAAACTCAATAATACGGCTGTGTGGTGCTAATACAGTGACATCAGTGGAAAACAATAATACGGCTGTGCGGTGTTAATACAGTGACATCAGTGGAAAGCTCAATAATATGGCGGTGTGGTGCTAATACAGTGACATCAGTGGAAAAATTCAATAATACGGCGGCGTGGTGCTAATACAGTGACATCAGTGGAAAAATAAATAATACGGCTGTATGGTGTTAATACAGTGACATCAGTGGAAAACTCAATAATATGGCGGTGTGGTGCTAATACAGTGACATCAGTGAAAAACTCAATAATACGGCGGCGTTGTGCTAATACAGTGGCATCAGTGGAGAAACTCAATAATACGGCAGTATGGTGCTAATATAGTGATGTCAGTGGAAAACAATAATAAATGAACGATAATCCGAGGTTTTATCGAATAATCAAATAACTATCGCCAGTAAATTCATAATAATATTACTATATCAAAATGCTAATTACTAAAGTAATAATTCTATCGTAAAAACAATAGAATAAGGTGATCCACGCTGGTGGCTTCCAGTATTAGAAAAGGAGGAAACAGAGTGCAAACGCACAGGCCTGGGAAGTATCTACACGGACCTGGGGAGTATCTACGGTGACCTAGGGAGTATCTACCGTGACCCGGGGAGTGTCTACGGTGACCTGGGGAGTATCTACGGTGGCCCAGGGAGTGTCTACAGTGACCTGGTGAGTACAGGGAGTTGGGAGAATGCCTACAATGACCTTGAAAGTATCTAAGGTAATCCAGAAAATGTCTTGGACAGCCTGGGTATTGTCAACAGTGTTCCTGGGGAAATAAAAGAGAAATGCAGTATAATGTGATCCTTTTTTGACGATATTTATAACCCACACAATGGGTTTTAGTAAGTCACAAACATATAAATCTGAAGAGGAAAAATAAGAAGGTGAGCACAGAGATGATGGAGGGTCAAGTTAGGTGTGAGTTAAGCGGTGAGTGTGAGGCTTCTCATAGTTTGAGTCAACAGGACTATTAGTGCACTCTCCTCTGATTTGTTTCTACATAGGAAGACGCTATAGAATCTTCCTGAAAAGCGGCTCAACTATGTTGTTCTGGTTAAAAATAATAGATATACTGATTTTAGGATTAGAAGATTCTGAGTGTCTTCTTAACAATAAATAGTACATCCTTGCAGTCAGTTAAATGTTCTGGATGTTTTCTTGAAATGCAGCGTTATCGAAGTTGTTCATTCTACTGGCGCACTGGTGTTCAGACATGAGTTTGTTCAGGGTGGGCACTTACTGTAGGGTGGGTACTTACTGTAGGGTGGGTACTTACTGTAGGGTGGGTACTTACTGTATGGTGGGCACTTACTGTATGGTGGGCACTTACTGTAGGGTGGGCACTTTCTGTACGGTGGGCATTTACTGTAAGGTGGGCACTTACTGTAGGGTGGGCTCTTGCTGTAAGGTGGGCACTTACTGTAGGATGGGTACTTACTGTACGGTTGGCACTTGCTGTAGGGTGGGGACTTACTGTAGTGTGGGTACTTACTGTAGGGTGGGCACTTACTGTAGGGTGGGTACTTACTGTAGGGTGGGTACTTACTGTAGGGTGGGCACTTACTGTAGGGTGGGCACTTGCTGTAGGGTGGGGACTTACTGTAGGGTGGGTACTTACTGTAAGGTGGGCACTTACTGTAGGATGGGCACTTACTGTAGGGTGGGTACTTACTGTAGGGTGGGTACTTTCTGTAGGGTGGATACTGTAGGGTGGGTACTTACTGTAGGGTGGGCGCTTACTGTAGGGTGGGTACGTACTGTAGCTTGGGTACTTACTGTAGGGTGGGCACTTACTGTAGGATGGGCACTTACTGTAGGATGGGCACTTACTGTAGTGTGGGTACTTACTGTAGGGTGGGCACTTACTGTAGGGTGGGTACTTACTGTAGGGTGGGCACTTACTGTAGGGTGGGTACTTACTGTAGGGTGGGTACTTACTGTAGGGTGGGCACTTACTGTACGGTGGGTACTTACTGTAGGGTGGGTACTTACTGTAGGGTGGGCACTTACTGTAGGGTGGGTACTTACTGTAGGGTGGGTACTTACTGTAGGGTGAGTACTTACTGTAGGGTGGGTACTTACTGTAGGGTGGGTACTTACTGTAGGGTGGGCACTTACTGTAGGGTGGGTACTTACTGTAGGGTGGGTATTTACTGTACGGTGGGTACTTACTGTAGGGTGGGCACTTAATGTAGGGTGGGTACTTACTGTAGGGTGGGTACTTACTGTAGGGTGGGCACTTACTGTAGGGTGGGCACTTACTGTAGGGTGGGTACTTACTGTAGGGTGGGTACTTACTGTAGGGTGGGCACTTACTGTAGGGTGGGTACTTACTGTAGGGTGGGAACTTACTGTAGTTTGGGAACTTACTGTAGGGTGGGTACTTACTGTAGGGTGGGTACTTACTGTAGGGTGGGCACTTACTGTAGGGTGGGCACTTACTGTAGGGTGGACACTTACTGTAGGGTGGGCACTTACTGTAGGGTGGGTACTTACTGTAGGGTGGATACTTAATGTAGGGGGGGTACTTACTGTAAGGTGGGCACTTACTGTAGGGTGGGCACTTACTGTAGGGTGGGCACTTACTGTACGGTGGGCATATACTGTAGGGTGGGCACTTACTCTAAGGTGGGCACTTACTGTAGGGTGGGCACTTACTGTAGGGTGGGTACTTACTGTTGGGTGGGCACTTACTGTAGGGTGGGCACTTACTGTAGGGTGGATACTTAATGTAGGGTGGGTACTTACTGTAAGGTGGGTACTTACTGTAGGGTGGGCACTTACTGTAGGGTGGGCACTTACTGTAGGGTGGGTACTTACTGTAGGTTGGGCACTTACTGTAGGTTGGGCACTTACTGTAGGGTGGGCACTTACTGTAGGTGGGTACTTACTGTAGGATGGGCACGTACTGTAGGGTGGGCACTTACTGTAGGATGGGCACTTACTGTAGGATGGGCACTTACTGTAGGGTGGGCACTTACTGTAGGGTGGGTACTTACTGTAGGGTGGGCACTTACTGTAGGATGGGCACTTACTGTAGGATGGGCACTTACTGTAGGGTGGGCACTTACTGTAGGGTGGGCACTTACTGTAAGGTGGGTACTTAATGTAGGGTGGGTACTTACTGTAAGGTGGGCACTTACTGTAAGGTGGGCACTTACTGTAGGGTGGGAACTTACTGTAGGGTGGGCACTTACTGTAGGGTGGGCACTTACTGTAGGGTGGGTACTTACTGTAGGGTGGGCACTTACTGTAGGGTGGGTACTTACTGTCGGGTGGGCACTTACTGTAGGATGGGCACTTACTGTAGGGTGGGTACTTACTGTAGGTTGGGCACTTACTGTAGGGTGGGTACTTACTGTAGGGTGGGCACTTACTGTAGGGTGGGTACTTACTGTAGGGTGGGCACTTACTGTAGGGTGGGCACTTACTGTAGGGTGGGCACTTACTGTAGGGTGGATACTTAATGTAGGGTGGGTACTTACTGTAAGGTGGGCACTTACTGTAGGGTGGGTACTTACTGTAGGGTGGGCACTTACTGTACGGTGGGCATATACTGTAGGGTGGGCACTTACTGTAGGGTGGGTACTTAATGTAGGGTCGGCACTTACTGTAGGGTGGGTACTTACTGTAAGGTGGGCACTTACTGTAAGGTGGGCACTTACTGTAGGGTGGGTACTTACTGTAAGGTGGGCACTTACTGTAGGGTGGGTACTTACTGTAGGGTGGGCACTTACTGTAGGGTGGGTACTTACTGTAGGGTGGGCACGTACTGTAGGGTGGGCACTTACTGTAGGGTGGGCACTTACTGTAGGTGGGTACTTACTGTAGGGTGGGTACTTACTGTAAGGTGGGTACTTACTGTAGGGTGGGCACTTGTTGTAGGATGGGCACTTACTGTAGGGTGGGTACTTACTGTAGGATGGGCACTTACTGTAGGGTGGGTACTTACTGTAGGATGGGCACTTACTGTAGGATGGGCACTTACTGTAGGGTGGGTACTTACTGTAAGGTGGGTACTTACTGTAGGGTGGGTACTTACTGTAGGGTGGGCACTTACTGTAGGGTGGGTACTTACTGTAGGGTGGGCACTTACTGTAAGGTGGGCACTTACTGTAGGGTGCGCACTTACTGTAGGGTGGGCACTTACTGTAGGGTGGGAACCTACTGTAGGGTGGGTACTTACTGTAGGGTGGGTACTTACTGGAGGGTGGATACTTAATGTAGGGTGGGTACTTACTGTAAGGTGGGCACTTACTGTAGGGTGGGCACTTACTGTAGGGTGGGCACTTACTGTACGGTGGGCATATACTATAGGGTGGGCACTTACTGTTGGGTGGGAACTTACTGTAGGGTGGGAACTTACTGTAGGGTGGGTACTTACTGTAGGGTGGATACTTAATGTAGGGTGGGTACTTACTGTTGGGTGGTAACTTACTGTAGGGTGGGTACTTACTGTAGGGTGGATACTTAATGTAGGGTGGGTACTTACTGTAAGGTGGGCACTTACTGTAGGGTGGGAACTTACTGTAGGGTGGGCACTTACTGTAGGGTGGGCATTTACTGTAGGGTGGGCACATACTGTAGGGTGGGTACTTACTGTAGGGTGGGCAC
>NC_091340.1:2309352-2346852 GCF_038502225.1 Cherax quadricarinatus | reverse complement strand
GTACAACAGGTGGGTTGGCCCCTGTAGTACAGTTGGTACAGTGTTACAAGTGGTACAACAGGTGGGTTGGCCCCTGTAGTACAGTTGGTACAGTGTTACAAGTGGTACAACAGGTGGGTTGGCCCCTGTAGTACAGTTGGTACAGTACTACATGTGGTACAACAGGTGGGTTGACTCATGTAGTACAGTTGGTACAGTGTTACAAGTGGTACAACAGGTGGGTTGGCCCCTGTAGTACAGATGGTACAGTGTTACAAGTGGTACAACAGGTGAGTTGGCCCCTGTAGTACAGATGGTACAGTGTTACAAGTGGTACAACAGGTGGGTTGGCCCCTGTAGTACAGTTGGTACAGTGTTCCGAGTGGTACAACAGGTGGGTTGGCCCCTGTAGTACAGTTGGTACAGTGTTACAAGTGGTACAACAGGTGGGTTGGCCCCTGTAGTACAGTTGGTACAGTGTTACAAGTGGTACAACAGGTGGGTTGGCCCCTGTAGTACAGTTGGTACAGTGTTACAAGTGGTACAACAGGTGGGTTGGCCCCTGTAGTACAGATGGTACAGTACTACATGTGGTACAACAGGTGGGTTGACTCATGTAGTACAGTTGGTACAGTGTTACAAGTGGTACAACAGGTGGGTTGGCCCCTGTAGTACAGTTGGTACAGTACTACATGTGGTACAACAGGTGGGTTGACTCATGTAGTACAGTTGGTACAGTGTTACATGTGGCACAACAGGTGGGTTGGCCCCTGTAGTACAGTTGGTACAGTGTTACAAGTGGTACAACAGGTGGGTTGGCCCCTGTAGTACAGTTGGTACAGTGTTACAAGTGGTACAACAGGTGGGTTGGCCCCTGTAGTACAGTTGGTACAGTGTTACAAGTGGTACAACAGGTGGGTTGGCCCCTGTAGTACAGATGGTACAGTACTAGATGTGGTACAACAGGTGGGTTGACTCATGTAGTACAGTTGGTACAGTGTTACAAGTGGTACAACAGGTGGGTTGGCCCCTGTAGTACAGTTGGTACAGTGTTACAAGTGGTACAACAGGTGGGTTGGCCCCTGTAGTACAGTTGGTACAGTGTTACAAGTGGTACAACAGGTGGGTTGGCCCCTGTAGTACAGATGGTACAGTACTACATGTGGTACAACAGGTGGGTTGACTCATGTAGTACAGTTGGTACAGTGTTACATGTGGCACAACAGGTGGGGTGACGAGTACGGTACACAGGTATAGTGACACGTGTTAGAGCAGCGTGATGTCATATACGTTACAGCTGTTTGATGCAGCGTTGTGACGTAACAAAAGTAGCAAGATCACTCGGTAAGTTCCCACGCTGTGGTAGCGCGCGCGCACACACACACACACATACATACACACACACACACACACACACACACACACACACACACACACACACACACACACACACACACACACACACACACACACACACACGCACACACACACACACACACACACACACACACACACACACACACACACACACACACACTGGAGGACAGGAGGGTCAGGGGAGACATGATAACAACATATAAAATACTGCGCGGAATAGACAAGGTGGACAAAGACGGGATGTTCCAGAGATGGGACACAGAAACAAGAAGTCACAATTGGAAGCTGAAGACTCAGATGAATCAAAGGGATGTTAGGAAGTATTTCTTCAGTCATGGAGTTCTCAGGCCGTGGAATAGCCTAGAAAGTGACGTAGTGGAGGCAGGAACCATACATAGTTTTAAGACGAGGTTTGATAAAGCTCATGGAGCAGGGAGAGAGAGGACCTAGTAGTAACCAGTGAAGAGGCGGGGCCAGGAGCTATGACTCGACCCCTGCAACCACAAATAAGTGAGTACACACACACACACAGGATCACCACAAATAAATCACTCCAGTAAACAAATGGTTGTTCCTGTGAACACCAAGACGGTACAGCATGACTATACAGCAGTGCTGTTAACTCTCTGCCCAACTCTGTACACCAACACTGTACATCAACACTGTACACCAGCGCTGTACACCAACACTGTACATCAACACTGTACACCAGCGCTGTACACCAACACTGTACATCAACACTGTACACCAGCGCTGTACACCAACACTGTACATCAACACTGTACACCAGCGCTGTACACCAACACTGTACATCAACACTGTACACCAGCGCTGTACACCAACACTGTACATCAACACTGTACACCAGCGCTGTACACCAACACTGTACATCAGCGCTGTACACCAACACTGTACATCAACACTGTACACCAGCGCTGTACACCAACACTGTACATCAACACTGTACACCAGCGCTGTACACCAACACTGTACATCAACACTGTACACCAGCGCTGTACACCAACACTGTACATCAACACTGTACACCAGCGCTGTACACCAACACTGTACATCAACACTGTACACCAGCGCTGTACACCAACACTGTACATCAACACTGTACACCAGCGCTGTACACCAACACTGTACATCAACACTGTACACCAGCGCTGTACACCAACACTGTACATCAGCGCTGTACACCAACACTGTACATCAACACTGTACACCAGCGCTGTACACCAACACTGTACATCAACACTGTACACCAGCGCTGTACACCAACACTGTACATCAACACTGTACACCAGCGCTGTACACCAACACTGTACATCAACACTGTACACCAGCGCTGTACACCAACACTGTACATCAACACTGTACACCAGCGCTGTACACCAACACTGTACATCAACACTGTACATCAACACTGTACACCAACACTGTACATCAACACTGTACACCAGCGCTGTACACCAACACTGTACATCAACACTGTACACCAGCGCTGTACACCAACACTGTACATCAACACTGTACACCAGCGCTGTACACCAACACTGTACATCAACACTGTACACCAGCGCTGTACACCAACACTGTACATCAACACTGTACACCAGCGCTGTACACCAACACTGTACATCAACACTGTACACCATACACCAACACTGTACATCAACACTGTACACCAGCGCTGTACACCAACACTGTACATCAACACTGTACACCAGCGCTGTACACCAACACTGTACATCAACACTGTACATCAACACTGTACACCAGCGCTGTACACCAACACTGTACATCAACACTGTACACCAGCGCTGTACACCAACACTGTACATCAACACTGTACACCAGCGCTGTACACCAACACTACACCAACACTGCACACCACCAGTGTACATCTACACTCTCCCCAACACTGAGTAGCCAAAGCTCTTTACACCAACATTCTCCAGAAGTCTGTACAGCAACACTCTGCAAATCTGTACAGCCGTGCTGTGCAGCCAACACATTATACCAACACTGAACACCAATACTGTACAACAACACTCTCCCCAACAGTGTACAATAACACTTCACAAAACTGTGCACCAATACTACCAAACACTCTCCTAATACTGTACACCAACACAATCTAGCTTTGTACACCAACACTGTACTCTAACACTCTCCCAACACTGTGCTCTAACACACGATAGTGCACAGTCTAGAACAGACACTGGTGAACACACAAATGTCCACATGTTAATATTTTAGTCTAGTGTAGACACTGTAGGATATACTGGTGCACACATGGGGTACAGATATACTTGTGCACATACTGGTGCACATACAGGGACAGTCAGATACTGGTGTGTACTCTAATAGACACACTGGTGCACATACTGGAGCATTTAGTGTACACACTGGTGCTTATGCTGGTGCACATACTAGTGAGTACAGTGATGTACTGGACCTGCACACAACTGCACACACATATAAACGCAATGGAGCACACACTGGTACTCACATAGTTGCGCACACTGGTGCAGACACGGGTGCACACATTTTGGTGCAACCTGTGGTAGTCACACTAGTGCACACACTTTGTGCATGCACTGTGGTGCACACTGGTACACAGGATGGCGTACACGTTGATGTACACACTGAAACACGCACTGGTGATCACACTAGTGCACACACTAGTGCCCACTATGGTAGACACAATGGTGCCCACTGTGGTAGGCACAATGGTGCCCACTGTGGCAAACAATGGTGCACATACTGGTGCCCACTGTGGGAAACACAATGGTGCACACACTGGTGCCCACTGTGGTAAACACGGTGGTGCACACACTGGTGCCCACTGTGGTAAACACAGTGGTGCACACACTGGTGCCCACTGTGGTAAACACAGTGGTGCACACGCTGGTGCCCACAGTGGTAAACACAATGGTGCACACAGTGGTACCCACTGTGGTAAACACAATGGTGCACACAGTGGTGCCCACTGTGGTAAACACAATGGTACACACAGTGGTGCCCACTGTGGTAAGCACAATGGTACACACAGTGGTGCCCACTGTGGTAAACAATGGTACACACAGTGGTGCCCACTGTGGTAAACAGTGGTGCACACAGTGGTGCCCACTGTGGTAAACACAATGGTGTACACAGTGGTGCCCACTGTGGTAAACACAATGGTGCACACAGTGGTGCCCACTGTGGTAAACACAATGGTACACACAGTGGTGCCCACTGTGGTAAACAATGGTACACACAGTGGTGCCCACTGTGGTAAACACAATGGTACACACAGTGGTGCCCACTGTGGTAAACACAGTGGTGCACACACTGGTGCCCACTGTGGTAAACACAGTGGTGCACACGCTGGTGCCCACAGTGGTAAACACAATGGTGCACACAGTGGTGCCCACTGTGGTAAACACAATGGTGCACATAGTGGTGCCCACTGTGGTAAACACAATGGTGCACACAGTGGTGCCCACTGTGGTAAACACAATGGTGCACATAGTGGTGCCCACTGTGGTAAACACAATGGTGCACACAGTGGTGCCCATGCTATAGTGGCAGACACTTATATACTGATCAGGACATTTAGTTTCGCCATAAATAGCTTGTTCAAGCCACTTGTGGCGAAATGATTCCTCTAATAAATGTTCCGAACTATACACAAGTGCCTTTTTCCACATCTTGTCGGTATCACCAGACCATTTTCCATGCTAGAGTACTTAATGATACGCATACATTAGTGCACTCAATCGCTGGTGCACAATGATACACTGGGAAGAGTGCACACAGAGACTCACACGCTGGTTCATAATGATGAGTGCACGAGCACGCCTGGAGGGCAGCTCAGTGACCTGCCTTCCTCCACCCTGCGCTGCGGCACTGTTCATGAAGACATATTACAAACATTATTACACCATCTACGGTAATATCTTAGTCTGGCCAAGGCATAAAGGCGCGATTTCGCCAAGTCCGCCGAAATCCCACCTAATCTCAGTAAATCCCGCCCAGAACTCGGCCTGCCTGAGAATCTCCTGGGAAAGACCCCCTGGGGAGAGAGTAAGTCCGCTTGTGGGGTAATTTTGTGGCCAACACGCGAGTTTAGAGGAAAATGTAGGGTAGAAGCAGGAATTTATGGAGGAAATTGTGAGAAATTGCTAGTGGTTGCTTGCAGTTGAGTTGGATATTTGGACACATGCATTTCTCTTATTAAATAAAGCATGCAGAACTAACTTGGTGGAAGAGAAAGGGAAAACAATATCCGGCCTTCCTTCACTTCATTCCTTCTCCGCCGAATAAATCCTTCTCAGGAAACGGTCTAAATTTAGCTCAGAGTCCGATTTTTTTTTCAGGGTTAGTATGTGTATTGTTGGTGTCTGTGAGCACGGTTAGTATGTGTATTGTTGGTGTCTGTGAGCACGGTTAGTATGTGTATTGTTGGTGTCTGTGAGCACGGTTAGTATGTGTATTGTTGGTGTCTGTGAGCACGGCGTCAGTTACACTTATTTTCTTTATTCTCATAACTTCTAGTTTAGAACAAAAAAAGAAAAATATTTATGTATCACCCACATCTCTCTCTCTCTCTCTCTCTCTCTCTCTCATACACACATTATCAAGGAACTGTATCATATAGTTCCTTGATAATGTGATAATATGATATAGTTCCTTGATAATGTGAGAAGTCACGAAAGCGCTTGGAATTTCACTATTCTTTCACAGTGGTTGTTTTGCATATTCTGAAATCACCTGTTTACTGTGACCTTATTGCATATATATATATATATATATATATATATATATATATATATATATATATATATATATATATATATATATATATATATATATATATATATATATATATATATATATATATATATATATATATATGCTAGCCGGGGGATCGAACCCGTATTGTTTTAGACCGCCTCGTGGGAAGAGCGAAAATTCACGACACCCTAAACCACTGGACCATACAATCCTACAAACAACATGAGCCCAGCGAACTAGGCTTGCTTCATGTTGCGAGGTCATACGAAGGTGTGGTTGCCGCAGAGCTAATTAATGTCATTCTACTCCCCGTTTGGTGTACTAGTCTCCACAAGCAGTACACATATTATTGTAACCTCGAACAAGTAACATTTATCAGAAATCCCAAATAAAAACTTTTAGTTCTGAACTAGAGCAACGTCTCTCTATTATTAAACTGAATTAACTGATACATTTGCATTATACAGTTTTTTTACACGATGAAAAACATTGAAAAATAAAAAAATAATACAGTATTCTAATTTTTGAAATTAGAAATAAACATTGTACATATAAACATTAATAACTAAAATTAACTAGACGTATTTCACTAGCTGTTACTTGGGAAACTATTTACTTAATAAAACTGGCAAATTTTGATTTATGCAGCTCAAAGTGAATGACAAGATTTGTTTCAATGAAGTTCATAAATGGTAAAAATTTAAAGCCAATCAGAAAAACCATTCACGAGTAATTTATCTGATTCCAAGTTTCTTAACTATATCAGTAAAAATTGAAATTTGCACCAATTCTGACTAAACTTATGTGTTATCATGTTTATTTTAAAACACATCCATAAAATTCTGAAAGTTTCATAGAAGACACTGTTGTGTCCTGTCTGCTCCAGTAGCTACAGTCTGCAAGCTACTGTTCATAGACTATGGCTTTGATGGGGTGAGGATAGATTTACAATGAAAACTACTGTGGTTGTGGGAAAGGATTGTTGGGTTACAGTCATTGACACAGGACACAGCAGCGCCTTCTGTGAAATTTTCTTATTACAAGCCCAGTAGCTCGGTTCGAGCCTTCCGTTCACCTTTCATCGAAAGACGCTCATTACCACTTAAATTGAGTTCATAGACCGTGGCTTTGAGGGAGGTAAGAATATATTTTCTGTAAAAACTACTGAGGCCTGATCTCAGACCGGGCCGCGGGGGCGTTGACCTCCGAAACCCTCTCCAGGTATACTCCTCTCCAGGTATACTGTGGAAAACAACAGTAGGGGTGCACGCAGAAGTCACAGACTATCTTACCCACACAAGCATCATTACACATCACTAGCATCATCACACAACACAAGCATCATCACATAACACTTGCATCATCACACAACATAAACAGCACCCTACGACACATGAGCACAACACAAGCATCATCACACAACACTAGCATCACCACACAACATGGCACCACCATACAATACCAGCACCACCATACAACACCAGCACCACCATTACTTACCAAGAGCAACAAGTGTACGAGTAACACCACACAATAAGCCAGGAAAGGCCGCAGTTCCACACAATATTTGCCAGGCTCAGAATTAGCCACTCTCTGTTACGCCATTTTCCAAAATTATGCAGCATATAGTACACATTTTGCGGTTGACTCCTATATGAGGTGGAGGAAGTGAGGAGGACCCAGTGAGAGGTGTGAGGGTCCAGTGAGAAGTGTGAGGGCTCAGTGAGAAGTGTGAGGGCCCAGTGAGAAGTGTGAGGGCCCAGTGATAGGTGTGAGGGCCCAGTGAAAAGTGTGACAGGAAGAATGTTAACGGGGGTAGGAGGGAGTGCCAAGGGTAATGAGGGATGCGAAGAAGAGGGGGATATAAGGAGTAAAAAAGAGAGGGGTTTGCAAGGAGATGTAATAGGTGTGAAGGGGAGGGTAAGGGAAGTAGATAACAGGTAATATGAGCTAAAGATTGTGAAGGAAGACGGAGGAGGTTAGTGAAGAGAGGTGCGCTTTGAGAGGGAGTGTTGTGAGACTCAGAGGTATGTGAAGGGATGAGTTTTGATGGTGGTGATTGGAAGGGACTCTTAAATAGAGAAGGTCCTTGATGGGATGGGCATGTGACAGACGAGGGACGTGTGAGGGGAAAGTGCGAGGGAACGTGAGGGGTTTGTGGGAAGAGAAGTAACTGAATTGGAAGGGTATAGATGAGAGTGAGGGAGGGGAGATGCCGGGTATGTGAGGGAGGGGAGGTGCGGGGTGTGTGAGAGTGAGGTGTAAGTGAGAAAGGTGTGTGGAGTGAGAGGTGAGGGTAAGTGAGATGTGAGTAATGTGTGAAGGGTGAAAGAAGGATGAACAGTATCTCTATTTTCCTCTTACAATTTTCATATAATTAATATACAGCTGATCAAATGTTACACTTACAAAATCAATAACATAACAAATCTAAATCAATAGGCACGGGGAAAGTAGGACAAGCTGAGAAGCAGAGGCACACAAGCAGAAGTACAAAGGACGACAGACAGAGGCACAAAGACATGCATTAACAAAGGCAGACAGACGTATGAATAATGTTTGCACACAGGCACAAACGAAGGCAGACAAACAGGCACACACAAAATCAGAGGCACAAAGACAGACAGAGGTTCAATAAATAGTGACAGGCACAAACAACAACAGGTAGAATCGCAAGTAATTGCAAACAAACTGGGACAGACAGACAGTCAAGCAGACACGGAGCCATACAGAGACACAAACAATGGCAGAGATACGAAGGGTGACGAGAGTTACAAAGGCAGACATCAAGAAAGAGCGACTTACATACAACATGACAATGGCTGCCTCATTTCAATAACAAAATACTTTTAATCTGCTGAGGCTCAGCGAGTCTCTGGTTATCTATCTATCTGGTTATCTCCATCACTGGTTCATATTTTTCTCCCTCTTGGACCATACTTTCCTCCCTGTCTGGTTCATACTTTCTTCCCGTCGCTCGTTCATACTTTCTTTAGTTTTCATTTTCTCCCTTTTTTGCACCTGGTTTTCTAACTTTGGTCTTCACTTTTTTCCTAATCTCGTTCATATTTTTACCTTCTGCTCCATATTTATCTTCCTCTCTGGTCAATACCTCTTCCTCCTCAGCAAATATTTTCCTTCCTCTCACCTCTACACTTATTGCTCACTAGTCAATATTTTTCTTCTTCTGTGATATACACTCTTCTTCCTGTTTTTCACAGTGTTCATCCTCTGGTTCATATTGATCTCTCTCTGGTTCATAAAAACTCCTTGGGCTCATTCTGTTCTTTTGCTAGTTCAAAGTAAACAAACCACGGTACGGGCGGGGGTTAGAGCCCATTGTGTTATTACGACTTCCTAAGCTATTCACAGTATGGTTTACACTCATCTCCACTAGGTCTACGTTCTTCATCCTCTGGTGCTGTGTCTCATCTGGTTCACATTGTCTTTTATCTATTCCTCAGTATTTTTCCTCTGGTCCACATTATTATCCCTCTGGTCTAAAGTTTTTTCCCTGTTATTCACACTCTTCTCCTTCCTATCCACTGTGTTCTCCCTCTTTTCTGAAGTTTCCTCCCTATAATCCACACTGGTTTCTCTCCGATCCACTGTTCTCCCCATGACCCCACACTGTACTCACACAAGCCCACACTGTTCTCCCACTAGCCCTCACTGTTCTCTCACTAGCCCACACTGTTCTCCCACTAGCCCACACTGTCCTCCCACTAGCCCACACTGTTTTCCCACTAGCCTACACTGTTCTCCCACTAGCCCACACTGTTCTCCCACTAGCCCTCACTGTTCTCTCACTAGCCCACACTGTTCTCCCACTAGCCCACACTGTCCTCCCACTAGCCCTCACTGTTCTCTCACTGTTCTCCCACTAGCCCCACACTAGTTCTCCCACTAGCCCACACTGTTCCCACTAGCCTAGCCCACACACTAGCCCACACTGTTCTCCCACTCTAGCCCACACTGCACTAGCCCACACTGCTCTCCCACTAGCCCACACTGTTCTCCCACTAGCCCACACTGTTCTCCCACTAGCCCACACTGTTCTCCCACTAGCCCACACTGTTCTCCCACTAGCCCACACTGTTCTCCCACTAGCCCACACTGTTCTCCCACTAGCCCACACTGTTCTCCCACTAGCCCACACTGTTCTCCCACTAGCCCACACTATTTTCTCTAAGAGGCTGTGTAAGTCATCCAAGGCCGGGGTAAAATATTAGCTACGCATCAGATCTGTGTGAGGGCGCAGCTGCGCGCTGAGCACTACTGCCCGGACATCATATTTAGCCGCTTAAACTATCAACTGTTACGGGCTGTCACCGTGAAAAATTATCAGACGGGAATCTGAAGAACACGTGCAGCGCCTGGGTTGGAGGTCTCTCATCTCGCTGATTCTCACACAGGAAACCATTCCTCTATCTCTCAACTTCTGGAAATCGTGCATATTTTTTTTTTTACTTTACGAAAGTGACAAAACCAAGTACCGATGGGTTATCTTGTTTGCTGGCTATGTGTTGACAGGTCTGGGCAGAGCAAGAAGACGTGACGGAGGTAAACACCGTGTAAGTGGCCGGAACAAATGAGTCACAGAGCGTATGGAAGGGAGGAGATGAGGTTGCCTGCTTAGTACGTACCTCCAGTATTTAAACACTAACTAAAGCACGGAAATAAATTTTCATTATTGCGTTTAAATATAGAGATAAATATGTATATCAACAGATATTAATTTATTTTTGTGATAAGTAGCAGGATTAATTTAGTGCATAATATTACTGTGAGGTTGATATGGCAGCAGTGTGGAGACGCACGTGGCAACGATCCAGACAATATAAAGTGTTGCTCACTCAGGTTCACAGATTTTCTTTGTTATTTCAAGTTGGTAACTTTTGTTACATGGAAAAGAGGCCAGAGCTAAGGAGTATGAGCTACGAGGCGAGACAAATGAAACTGACTCTTACAGCTTTGGAGAACAGAAGTACTAGAGAAAAAGAAAATATAAAATAATTTAAAATATATAGGAGGAACTGATAAGGTAGATAGGGATAGGCTGTGTGAAAGGCAAGAAACAGGTACTCGGGAACATAGTTGTTTATTAAAGATACAGATGAGCTTAAAAGATGCTAAGTTGTTGTTCAGCCTCAGAGTGATCGGGAAGATGCATGATCTTCATGAAGAAGTAGTGGATGCAGGATCCTTCCATAGTTTTAAGAGCAAGTACGATAGGGATTTTGAGACTAGGAGAGAATCTGGTAAGCAGCAAGTTGAGTGCGGAGTCAGGAGCTAGGACTTGACTCCTACAACCATGTAGGTAAGTACATGTAGATAGGTACTCTATGTTTCGATCTTACTGCCTCTCTAGTTCTCTCTCTTCTTTTTACTCCAGCAACAGGACTATTAAATTATTTTTTAAATAACCCACCTCTGTGACCAGGTAGTATCCGGCAGGACCGGGAAGTACTAACAGGAACGAATAGAATCCAGCAAGACTGAGAAGCATCCACCTTCAGAAACTTGGGTGGAATAGGACTGCTAAATACCAAGTTACAGTAACCTGGATAGCAGAGGTCAGGGTAATAACTAGCCTGAGTAACCGTGGAGGCTGGGTAACCGTGGAGGCTGAGTAACCGTGGAGGCTGAGTAACCGTGGAGGCTGGGTAATATACAGCGCGAGTAACATGGTAGGGGTGGACTCTAGGCTGGGTAATATACAGCGCGAGTAACATGGTAGGGGTGGACTGGAGGCTGGGTAATATACAGCGCGAGTAACATGGTAGGGGTGGACTCTAGGTTGGGTAATATACAGTGCCATTAACATGGTAGGGGTGGACTGGAGGCTGGGTAATATACAGCGCGAGTAACATGGTAGGGGTGGACTCTAGGTTGGGTAATATACAGTGCCATTAACATGGTAGGGGTGGACTGGAGGCTGGGTAATATACAGCGCGAGTAACATGGTAGGGGTGGACTCTAGGCTGGGTAATATACAGTGCCATTAACATGGTAGGGGTGGACTGGAGGCTGCGTAATATACAGCGCGAGTAACATGGTAGGGGTGGACTCTAGGCTGGGTAATATACAGTGCCATTAACATGGTAGGGGTGGACTGGAGGCTGGGTAATATACAGCGCGAATAACATGGTAGGGGTGGACTCTAGGTTGGGTAATATACAGTGCCATTAACATGGTAGGGGTGGACTGGAGGCTGGGTAATATACAGCGCGAGTAACATGGTAGGGGTGGACTCTAGGCTGGGTAATATACAGTGCCATTAACATGGTAGGGGTGGACTGGAGGCTGGGTAATATACAGCGCGAGTAACATGGTAGGGGTGGACTCTAGGCTGGGTAATATACAGTGCCATTAACATGGTAGGGGTGGACTGGAGGCTGGGTAATATACAGCGCGAGTAACATGGTAGGGGTGGACTCTAGGCTGGGTAATATACAGTGCCATTAACATGGTAGGGGTGGACTGGAGGCTGGGTAATATACAGCGCGAGTAACATGGTAGGGGTGGACTCTAGGTTGGGTAATATACAGTGCCATTAACATGGTAGGGGTGGACTGGAGGCTGGGTAATATACAGCGCGAGTAACATGGTAGGGGTGGACTCTAGGCTGGGTAATATACAGTGCCATTAACATGGTAGGGGTGGACTGGAGGCTGGGTAATATACAGCGCGAGTAACATGGTAGGGGTGGACTCTAGGTTGGGTAATATACAGTGCCATTAACATGGTAGGCTGGGTAATATACAGGGTGTAATATACAGTGACTGGTAGGCTGGGTAATATACAGCGCGAGTAACATGGTAGGGGTGGACTCTAGGCTGGGTAATATACAGTGCCATTAACATGGTAGGGGTGGACTGGAGGCTGGGTAATATACAGCGCGAGTAACATGGTAGGGGTGGACTCTAGGCTGGGTAATATACAGTGCCATTAACATGGTAGGGGTGGACTGGAGGCTGGGTAATATACAGCGCGAGTAACATGGTAGGGGTGGACTCTAGGTTGGGTAATATACAGTGCCATTAACATGGTAGGGGTGGACTGGAGGCTGGGTAATATACAGCGCGAGTAACATGGTAGGGGTGGACTCTAGGTTGTGTAATATACAGTGCCATTAACATGGTAGGGGTGGACTGGAGGCTGGGTAATATACAGCGCGAGTAACATGGTAGGGGTGGACTCTAGGTTGGGTAATATACAGTGCCATTAACATGGTAGGGGTGGATTGGAGACTGGGTAATATACACTGCCAGTAACATGGTAGGGTTAGACTAAAGGCTGGGTAATATATAGCGCCAGTAGCATGGTAGGGGTGGACTCTAGGCTCGGTAATATACAGTGCCATTAACATGGTAGGGGTGGACTGGAGGCTGGGTAATATACAGCGCCAGTCACGAAAGTAAAAGACTGGGCAGGCGATGCAAAATGCCGCCAATAAAAAGTAGGGGCGCCATTGGTACACTAAGAGAAAACACCATAAGTGTCCGGGGCCCAAAACTGTTCAACAGCTTCCCATCAAGCATTAGGGGAATTGCCAATAAACCCCTGGCTGCCTTCAAGAGAGAGCTGGACAGATACCTAAAGTCGGTGCCGGATCAGCCGGGCTGTGGCTCGTACGTCGGACTGCGTGCGGCCAACAGTAACAGCCTAGTTGATCAGGCCCTGATCCATCGGGAGGCCTGGTCGTGGACCGGGCCGTGGGGGCGTTGATCCCCGGAATAACCTCCAGGTATCCAGGTAAGGCTGGGTAATATATAGCGCCAGTAGCATGGTAGGGGTGGACTGGAGGCTGGGTAATATATAGCGCCAATAACGTAGCATGGTAGGGGTGGACTGGAGGCTGTTCATTACACAGCGCCAGTAACATGGTAGGGTTAGACTGGAGTCTGGGTAACATACAGTGCCAGTAACATGGTAGGGTTAGACTGGAGTCTGGGTAACGTACAATGCCAGTAACATGGTAAGGTTGGACTGGAGTCTAGGTAATATATAGCACCAGTAACATGGTAGAGGTGGACTGAACGCTGGGTAATATATAACGTCAGTAACATGGTAGGAGTGGACTGGAGGCTAGGTAATATATAGCACCAGTAACATGGTAGGGGTGGACTGGAGACTGGGTAATATACACTGCCAGTAAAATGGTAGGGTTGGACTGAACGCTGGGTAATATATAACGTCAGTAACATGGTAGGGGTGGACTGGAGGCTAGGTAATATATAGCGCCAGTAACATGGTAGGGGTGGACTCTAGGCTGGGTAATATACAGTGCCATTAACATGGTAGGGGTGGACTGGAGGCTGGGTAATACACAGCGCCAGTCACATGGTAGGATTGGACTGGAGACTGGGTAATATACACTGCCAGTAACATGGTAGGGTTGGACTGAAGGCTGGGTAATATATAGCGCCAGTAACATGGTAGGGGTGGACTGGAGGCTGGGTAATATAAAGCGCCAGTAACGAAGCATGGTAGGGGTGGACTGGAGGCTGTTCATTACACAGCGCCAGTAACATGGTAGGGTTAGACTGGAGTCTGGGTAACATACAGTGCCAATAACATGGTAGGGTTAGATTGGAGTCTGGGTAACATACAGTGCCAGTAACATGGTAAGGTTGGATTGGAGGCTGGGTAATATATAGCGCCAGTAACATGGTAGAGGTGGACTGAACGCTGGGTAATATATAACGTCAGTAACATGGTAGGGGTAGACTGAAGGCTGGGTAATATATAGTGCCAGTAACATGGTAGGGGTGGATTGGAGGCTGGGTAATATATAGCGCCAGTAACATGGTAAGGTTGGTCTGGAGGCCAGGTAATATATAGCGCCAGTAACATGGTAGGGGTGGACTGGAGGCTGGGTAATATATAGCGCCGGTAACATGGTAGGGTTGGACTGGAGGCTGGGTAATATATAGCGCCAGTAACATGGTAGGGGTTTACAGGACGCTGGGTAATATATAGCACCAGCAACATGGTAGGGGTGGACTGGCGGCTAGGTAATATATAGTGCCAGTAACATGGTAGGGGTGGACTGGAGGCTGGGTAATTATTAGCGCCAGTAACATAGCATGGTAGGGGTGGACTGGAGGCTGTTAATTACACAGTGCCAGTAACATGGTAGGGGTGGACTGGAAGCTGGGTAATATATAGCGCCAGTAACATGGTAGGGGTGGACTGGAGGCTGGATAATATATAGTGCCAGTAACATGGTAGGGGTTTACTGGATGCTGGGTAATATATAGCGCATGGTAGGGGTGGACAGTAACATGGTATAAGTAGCACCAGACTGGAGGCTGGGGGAATATATAGCGCCAGCAACATGGTAGCTGGGTGACCAGACTGGAGGCTAGGTAATATATAGCACCAGTAACATGGTAGGGGTGGACTGGAGGCTAGGTAATATATAGCGCCAGCAACATGGTAGGGGTGGACTGGAGGCTGGGTAATATATAGCACCAGTAACATGGTAGGGGTGGACTGGAGGCTGGGGAATATATAGCGCCAGCAACATGGTAGGGGTGGACTGGAGGCTGGGTAATATATAGCACCAGTAACATGGTAGGGGTGGACTGGAGGCTAGGTAATATATAGCGCCAGCAACATGGTAGGGGTGGACTGGAGGCTAGGTAATATATAGCACCAGTAACATGGTAGGGGTAGACTGGAGGATGGGTAATATATAGTCCCAGTAACATGGTAGGGGTGGACTGGAGGCTGTTCATTACACAGCACCAGTAACATGGTCGGGGTTGACTGGAAGCTGGGTAATATATAGGAGCAGTAACATGGTAGGGGAGGATTGGAGGCTGGGTAATATATAGTGCCAGTAACGTGATAGGGGTGGACTGAAGGCCAGGTAATGTATAGCGCCAGTAACATGGTAGGGGAGGACTGGAAGCTGGGTAATATATAGCACCAGTAACATGGTAGGGGTGGACTGGAGGCTGGGTAATATATAGTGCCAGTAACATGGTAGGGGTTTACTGGACGCTCGGTAATATATAGCGCCAGTAACATGGTATAGGTGGACTGGAGGCTTGGGAATATATAGTGCCAGCAACATGGTAGGGGTGGACTGGAGGCTAGGTAATATATAGCACCAGTAACATGGTAGTGGTGGACTGGAGGATGGGTAATATATAGCGCCAGTAACATGGTAGGGGTGGACTGGAGGCTGTTCATTACACAGCACCAGTAACATGGTAGGGGTGGACTGGAAGCTGGGTAATATATAGCACCGATAACATGGTAGGGGTGGATTGGAGGCTGGGTAATATATAGCGACAGTAACATGGTAGGGGTGAACTGGAAAATGGGTAATATATAGTGCTAGTAACATGGTAGGGAAGGACTGGAGGCTGGGTAATATATAGCACCAGTAACATGGTAGGGGTGGATTGGAGGCTGGGTAATATATAGTGCCAGTAACTTGGTAAGGGTGGACTGGAGGCTGGGTAATATATAGCGACAGTAACATGGTAGGGGTGAACTGGAAACTGGGTAATATATAGCGCTAGTAACATGGTAGGGGTGGATTGGAGGCTGGGTAATATATAGTGCCAGTAACGTGGTAGGGGTGGACTGGAGGCTGGGTAATATATAGCGACAGTAACATGGTAGGGGTAAACTGGAAACTGGGAAATATATAATGCTAGTAACATGGTAGGGAAGGACTGGAGGCTGGGTAATATATAGCACCAGTAACATGGTAGAGGTGGACTGGAGGCTGGGTAATGTATAGCACCAATAACATGGTAGGGGTGGGCTGGAGGCTGGGTAATATATAGCGTCAGTGAGATGGTAAGGGTGGACTGAAGGCTGGGTAATATGTAGCGCCAGTAACATGGTAGGAGTGTACTGGAGGCTGGGTAATATATAGCGCCAGTAACATGGTAAGGTTGGACTGGAGGCCAGGTAATGTATAGCGCCAGTAACATGGTAGGGGAGGACTGGAAGCTGGGTAATATATAGCGCCAGTAACATGGTAGGGGTCTACTGGAGGCTGGGTAATATATAGCGCCAGTAACATGGTATAGGTGGGCTGGAGGCTGGGGAATATATAGCGCCAGCAACATGGTAGGGGTGGACTGGAGGCTAGGTAATATATAGCACCAGTAACATGGTAGGGGTGGACTGGAGGATGTGTAATATATAGCGCCAGTAACATGGTAGGGGTGGACTGGAGGCAGTTCATTACACAGTACCAGTAACATGGTAGGGGTGGACTGGAAGCTGGGTAATATAAAGCACCAGTAACATGGTAGGGGTGGATTGGAGGCTGGGTAATACATAGTGCCAGTAACGTGGTAGGGGTGGACTGGAGGCTGGGTAATATATAACGACAGTAACATGGTAGGGGTGAACTGGAAACTGGGTAATATATAGTGCTAGTAACATGGTAGGGAAGGACTGGAGGCTGGGTAATATATAGCACCAATAACATGGTAGGGTTAGACTGGAGTCTGGGTAACATACAGAGCCACTAACATGGTAGGGTTGGACTGGAGGCTGTGTAATATATAGTGCTAGTAACATGGTAGGGAAGGACTTGAGGCTGGGTAATATATAGCACCAATAACATGGTAGGGTTAGACTGGAGTCTGGGTAACATACAGAGCCACTAACATGGTAGGGTTGGACTGGAGGCTGTGTAATATGTAGCGCCAGTAATATGGTAGGGGTGGACTGGAGGCTGGGTAGTATATAGCGCCAGTAACATCGTAGGGTTGGACTGGAGGCCAGGTAATGTATAGCGCCAGTAACATGGTAGAGGAGGACTGGAAGCTGGGTAATATATAGCGCCAGTAACATGGTAGGGGTGGACTGGAGGCTAGGTAATATATAGCGCCAGTAACATGGTAGGGGTGGACTGGAGGCTAGGTAATATATAGCACCAGTAACATAGCATGGTAGGGGTGGACTGGAGGCTGTTCATTACACAGTGCCAGTAACATGGTAGGGGTGGACTGGAAGCTGGGTAATATATAGCGCCAGTAACATGGTAAGGGTGGACTGGAGGCTGGGTAATATATAGTGCCAGTAACATGGTAGGGGTGGATTGGAGGCTGGGTAATATATATAGCGTCAGTAACATGGTAGGGGTAGACTGGAGGCTGGGTAATATATAGCGCCAGTAACATGGTAGGGGTGGACTGGAGGCTGGGTAATATATAGCGCCAGTAACATGGTAGGGGTGGACTGGGTAATATACTGCAACAGAAGCCAATATGGAGCGTTGATTGCAACTTTGAAGCCTGTCTGTCAACAATCAATATAATGCCATCTGCTGGTGTCACCTGTTGTTGACACCCATTGGCGTCACCTGCTGGTGCTGTCAGCCTAGTTTCTGCTGGTGTCACGTAGTTACCACCTAATGGTGTCATCTGTGTACCACCTGCCGTTATCATCTGCTGGTGTTATCAGCCTACTTTCTGTTGGTGTCAAATACGTACCACCTACTACTATATCCTACCTGCCATCTGCAAGTGTCACCTTCCTGCCACCTGCAAGTGTCACCTACCTGCCACCTGCAAGTGTCACCTACCTGCCACCTGCAAGTGTCACCTACCTACCTACTACACAAGTGTCACCCTGCCACCGTAAGTGTCACCCACCACACCTCAAGTGTCACCCACCAACCCGCAAGTGTCACCCACCACCCTCCAAGTCACCTCCACCTAACCACCCGTCACCTCCCACCTGCCACCCTCAAGCGTCACCCTACTCCGCCACAAGTGTCACCCACCCGCACCCGCAAGTGTCACCCCATTCCGCCACCTAAGTGTCACCTACTGCCACCTACAAGGTCACCATACCCAGGCACTCACTGCAGTGTCACCCACCTGCCACCCTGCACCTGCAGTCACCCACCTGCCACCCTGCAAGTGTCACCCTACTCCACCACCCGCAAGTGTCACCCACTCCCCACCCACAAGTGTCACCCACCTGCCACCCGCAAGCACCCACCACCACCGCCCTGCACACCCACCACCCGCAAGTGTCACCACCTGCCACCTGCAAGGTCACCCCACCTCCACCCAAGCCCGTCACCTACCCTGCCACCTACAAGTCTCACCTACCATCCACCTGCAAGTGTCACCTACCTGCCACCTACAAGTGTCACCTACCTGTCACCTGCAAGCAGTCACCTCCCACCTGCCACCTGCCACAAGTGTCACCCTACCTGCCACCCTGCAGCGTCACCCCACCTGCCACCCGCAAGCACCACCTGCCACCCGCAAGACCACCCACCACCCACCCGCAAGTGTCACCCATCGCCACCCTGCAAGCCCGCAAGTCACCCTACCTGCCACCCGCAAGTGTCACCTACCTCCGCCACCCGCAAGTGTCACCTACTCCGCCACCCGCAAGCGTCACCACCCCCATACGTGCCACCCGGTGCCACCCGCAAGTCACCCACTCCACCTACCCGCCACACCTGCAAGTGTCACCCACTCGCCACCCGCCCACCGCCCCCGCCAGCACCACCGCCACCTGCCACCCTGACACCCACCCGCCACGGTCACCTACCCGCCACCCGCAAGTGTCACCCACCCGTCACCCGCAGTACCCACCCCGACCCGCAAGTGTCACCACCCGCCACCCGTACCTACCACACCTCCCGCCACCCACAAGTGTCACCTACCCGCCACCCACCCGCGTACCACCTGCCACCCGCAAGTGTCACCCACCCGCCACCCGCCCAAGCAACAAGCCACATGTCACCTACCCTCCCGTCCACCCGCAAGAAGTCACCCACCCGCCACCCGCAAGCATACCACCCGCGCGCCCCACACCCACGCGCCACCCTACCGCACATCACCTACCTATGCACCTACCCGACCCGCAAGCCCGTCACCCCACCTGCCACCCGTACAAGTCACCTACCTGCCACCCGCAAGTGTCACCACCGCCACCTGCCAAGACACCCCCTGCCCAAGTCACCACCCGCCACCCGCAAGTGTCACCCCCCTGCCACCCAGCCAGTCACCTACCCGCCATGCGCACCACCCGCCAACGTGTCACTCCACCCACAAGTGTCACCCACCCGCCACCCCAAGTCCACCCACCCCGTCACCCACCCGCCAGCGTCACCCTACCGCCACCCGCAAGTGTCACCCACCCGCCACCGCAGTCACCCTACTCCACCACCTGCAAGTGTCACCCACCTCCACCCATGCCATCCCACGGCCCAAGTGCACCCACCCACCTGCCACCCTGCAAGCGTCACCCACCTGCCCACCCAGCACCCGCCACTCGCCAACCCCTGCAACACCTACCCGCCACCCGCAAGTGTCACCCTTACCCTGTCACCCGCAAGTGTCACCCTACCCGCCACCCGCAAGCGTCACCTCATCTACCACCGCCACGGGGTGTCACCCACCCGCCACAAGTCACCACCCTGCACCCGCGTAAGTGGTCACCCTACCTGCCACCCGCAAGCACCTACTCCACCCGCGTCACCACCCGCCACCCGCAAGTGTCACCCTACCCGCCACCCGCAAGTGTCACCTCCACCCGCCAAGTGTCCCACCCCCCGCCACCCGCGAAGTCACCCACCTACCCGTGTCACCCTGCCAACGTGCAAGTCACCACCCGCCTCACCCCCTGCAAGACCCACCCACACGTCACCTACTCCGCCACCCGCAAGTGTCACCTACCCTCCGCCACCCAACAAGTGTCACCTGACACTGCAACCAAGTCACCTACTCCAGCAAGTGTCACCCTACCCGCCACCTGCAAGTGTCACCCACCCGCCACACCTACTGCACCGTGTCACCCTACCTGCCACCCAAGTGTCACCTATCACCCAGCGTCACCCACCTCCACCCGCAAGCAGTCACAGCCACCCTAAGTCACCCTCCCGCCACTGCAAGCCGTCACCTACCCGCCACCCTGCAATGTCACCCTACCTACCCAACCAAGTGTCACCTACCTGCCACCTGCAAGTGTCACCTACCTGCCACCTGCAAGTGTCACCTACCTGCCACCTGCAAGTGTCACCTACCTGCCACCTGCAAGTGTCACCTACCTGCCACCTACTAGGTGGCAAGAAGGTTTATGTAATTATTCATTAACTTAATATTTCCTGAATATAATAATTCACATGTTAGATATATTTTTATTATTCTCATAAAAATCAATAAACCTTTAATAGATAAGGAAAGATAAGATTGTTAACCCCGGAGGGTCAGCCACCCAGGATAACCCCGGAGGGTCAGCCACCCAGGATAACCCCGGAGGGTCAGCCACCCAGAATAACCCCGGAGGGTCAGCCACCCAGGATAACCCCGGAGGGTCAGCCACCCAGGATAACCCCGGAGGGTCAGCCACCCAGGATAACCCCGGAGGGTCAGCCACCCAGGATAACCCCGGAGGGTCAGCCACCCAGGATAACCCCGGAGGGTCAGCCACCCAGGATAACCCCGGAGGGTCAGCCACCTAGGATAACCCCGGAGGGTCAGCCACCCAGGATAACCCCGGAGGGTCAGCCACCCAGGATAACCCCGGAGGGTCAGCCACCCAGGATAACCCCGGAGGGTCAGCCACCCAGGATAACCCCGGAGGGTCAGCCACCCAGGATAACCCCGGAGGGTCAGCCACCCAGGATAACCCCAGAGGGTCAGCCACCCAGGATAACCCCGGAGGGTCAGCCACCCAGGATAACCCCGGAGGGTCAGCCACCCAGGATAACCCCGGAGGGTCAGCCACCCAGGATAACCCCGGAGGGTCAGCCACCCAGGATAACCCCGGAGGGTCAGCCACCCAGGATAACCCCGGAGGGTCAGCCACCCAGGATAACCCCGGAGGGTCAGCCACCCAGGATAACCCCGGAGGGTCAGCCACCCAGGATAACCCCGGAGGGTCAGCCACCCAGGATAACCCCGGAGGGTCAGCCACCCAGGATAACCCCGGAGGGTCAGCCACCCTGGATAACCCCGGAGGGTCAGCCACCCAGGATAACCCCGGAGGGTTAGCCACCCAGGATAACCCCGGAGGGTCAGCCACCCAGGATAACTCCGGAGGGTCAGCCACCCAGGATAACCCCGGAGGGTCAGCCACCCAGGATAACCCCGGAGGGTCAGCCACCCTGGATAACCCCGGAGGGTCAGCCACCCAGGATAACCCCGGAGGGTTAGCCACCCAGGATAACCCCGGAGGGTCAGCCACCCAGGATAACTCCGGAGGGTCAGCCACCCAGGATAACCCCGGAGGGTCAGCCACCCAGGATAACCCCGGAGGGTCAGACACCCAGGATAACCCCGGAGGGTCAGCCAAACAGGATAACCCCGGAGGGTCAGCCACCCAGGATAACCCCGGCGGGTAACCCCAGAGGGTCAGCCACCCAGGATAACCCCGGAGGGTTAGCCACCCAGGATAACCCCGGAGGGTCAGCCACCCAGGATAACCCCGGAGGGTCAGCAACCCAGGATAACCCCGGAGGGTGAGCCACCCAGGATAACCCCGGAGAGTCAGCCACCCAGGATAGCCCCGGAGGGTCAGCCATCCAGGATAACCCCGGAGGGTCAGCCACCCAGGATGACCCCGGAGGGTCAGCCACCCAGGATAACCTCGGAGGGTTAGCCACCCAGGATAACCCCGGAGGGTCAGCCACCCAGGATAACCCCGGAGGGTCAGCCACCCAGGATAACCCCGGAGGGTCAGACACCCAGGATAACCCCGGAGGGTCAGCCACCCAGGATAACCCCGGAGGGTCAGCCACCCAGGATAACCCCGGCGGGTAACCCCGGAGGGTCAGCCACCCAGGATAACCCAGAAGGGTTAGCCACCCAGGATAACCCCGGAGGGTCAGCCACCCAGGATAACCCCGGAGGGTCAGCAACCCAGGATAACCCCGGAGGGTCAGCCACCCAGGATAACCCCAGAGAGTCAGCCACCCAGGATAGCCCCGGAGGGTCAGCCATCCAGCATAACCCCGGAGGGTCAGCCACCTAGGATGACCCCGGAGGGTCAGCCACCCAGGATAACCTCGGAGGGTTAGCCACCCAGGATAACCCCGGAGGGTCAGCCACCCAGGATAACCCCGGAGGGTCAGCCACCCAGGATAACCCCGGAGGGTCAGCCACCCAGGATAACCCCGGAGGCTCAGCCGCCCAGGATGACCCCGGAGGGTCGGCCACCCAGGATAACCCCGGAGGGTTAGCCACCCAGGATAGCCCCGGAGGGTCAGCCACCCAGGATAGCCCCGGAGGGTGAGCCACCCAGGATAACCCCGGAGGGTCAGCCACCCAGGATGACCCCGGAGGGTCAGCCACCCAGGATAACCCCGGAGGGTCAGCCACCCAGGATAACCCTGGAGGGTCAGCCACCCAGGATAACCCCGGAGGGTCAGCCACCCAGGATAACCCCGGAGGGTCAGCCACCCAGGATAACCCCGGAGGGTCAGCCACCCAGGATAACCCCGGAGGGTCAGCCACCCAGGATAACCCCGGAGGGTCAGCCACCCTGGATAACCCCGGAGGGTCAGCCACCCAGGATAACCCCGGAGGGTCAGCCACCCAGGATAACCCCGGAGGGTCAGCCACCCAGGATAACCCCGGAGGGTCAGCCACCCAGGATAACCCCGGAGGGTCAGCCACCCAGGATAACCCCGGAGGGTTAGCCATCCAGGATAACCCCTGAGGGTCAGCCACCCAGGATAACCCCGGAGGGTTAGCCACCCAGGATAACCCCGGAGGGTCAGCCACCCAGGATAACCCAAGATAGTCAATGCGTCATCGAGGGACTGTCTCTCTTATTTCCATTTTGGTCCTCAATCTTGTCCCCCAGGATGCGACCCACACCAGTCGACTAACACCCAGGTACCTATTTGCTGCTAGGTGAACAGGACAACAGGTGTAAGGAAACACGTCAAAATGTTTCCACCCCGCTGGGAATCGAACCCGGGCCCTCCGCGTGTGAAGCGAGAACTTTGCCAGCCAGACACTGTAGCATTTTTCTTTAATTCATGTTAAACTGAAGTTTTAGAAATTCTGGAGGATATAAAATACTTGGTGTGATTATGGTTCTACCTACTGTAGTTGCGCACATACCACATAACTAACATAGTACCAACTCGCTGAACACCTAGATGCTAACAGTACCATCTACTATTACCTAAATTTTTTGTTACCCACATCACCTTACTCTTTCCCATGTTCACTTTCAATTTCCTTCTTTTACACATCCTCCCAAATTCGTCCACCAACCATTGCAACTTCTCTTCAAAATCCTCCCAAAACACGATGTCATCGTCAAAAGTAACTGTGTCTGAGGGCAATGTGCGGTGTGAATATAATGCAGAGAATCCGCAGTAGGAAATTAGGAGGAGGTGCGGCGTTACTAAAAGAATTATCCAGAAGGCTGAGGAGGGGTTGTTGAGGTGGCTCGGACATTTAGAGAGGCTGGAACGAAATAGAATGACTTGAGGAGCGTGTAATCTGTAGTAGAGGGAAGGTGGGGTAAGAGTCGGCCTAGGAAAGGTTAGAGAGAGGTTTTGTGTGCGAGGGGCTTAGACTTCCAGCAAGCATGAATGAGTGTGTTAGATAAGAGCAAATGAAGACAAATGGTTTTTATGACTTGCCATGCTGTTGCTGTTGGAATGTGAGTAAAGTAACATTTATGAAGGGATTCAGGGAAACCGGCAAGCCAGAGGTGGGAGTTACAGTGCCTGCACTCTGAAGGAGGAGTATTGATATGTTGCAGTTTATAGAAACTGTAGGCACGCCTCTGGCAAGACAGTGATGGAGTGAATGATGATGAAAGTGTTTCTTCTTTATCAGGTCACCCTTCTTTGGTGGGAAACGGCCGGTGTGTTAATAAAAAAAACGTATATATTCACTGATAACATATAGGAACTCTTCGCTGGTCGCTTCTAGGTTCAATCTCTCATGGCGTCGAGAGCCTTATCGTGCCTATTATTAATGCTGTGTATGGATCCTGCCTCTCCCACTTCATTCAACAGTGCGTTCTACTTCCTGGCTACACTAAGACAGAAATATTTCTGTGTTTCCAACTTCCAACCCTACTTTTGTGTTTCTGTTTCCCATCTCTCAAACAATCTGTCAGTATTTTGAACTCTGTTATCATATCTCTCCCAGCCCTTCTGTCCTCCAGTGACATCATGCTGAGTTACCTTAATCTCTGCTCATAGGGCATAGTACTTAGCTCCGGGACTGGTCTAGTGGTAAATAAACCTCTGTACTTTCTCATATTTTATAACATGTTTGACCAGGTGTGGGTTCCATACTTGTGCTGGATATACCACTACGTACACAGTATACTGTCGTGAATAATTCCCTATCTAGATATCTAAAGCTAGTTTTAGATTTGCCAGACGCGCATTTGCTGCAGCAGTTATTTGACTGGTGTGCTCCTCAGGTGATATGCACGGTACAGTACTCACTTCAAGGTCATTCTCCACGGGGTAAGGTTTGCAGCCTTTACCTCCAGAGCCTGTACTTCATCTGCGATCTTCTTTTCCATTCCCCAAACTTCCTAACTTTGCACCTACTGTGATTAAACTCCAGTATCCACGTGACACTTCTCTCCTGAACCATGTCCAGATCCATTTGTAGCCTTTCCTGATCTACGTCTGTTTGTATCGTCCTCATTAATTTCGCATCATCTGTGAACAGGGGCACCTCTGTATCCCTCCCGTCATGTCATTCACGTGAGCAAGAAACAGCACAGGCTCTAGTACTGATGCTTGTGGAACCCCATTCGTCACATGCAACCATTCCGACTCCTCTTCAAACAATCACTCCTTGTTTACTTCCCATCAGGTGTGCCCTAATCTATTTTAGTGCTTTCCCTGCCTGCTCTTCAAACTTGTATACCAGTGTATGTACCATTATGTGTATGTGTATACACACATGTATATATGTGTGCGTGTTGAATGTCGTGTGTTTGCAAGTGGGTGGTCGTGTGTTTGTGTTTGTTTGCGAGGGGATTACATCACTGCTGAATGTTCTCTGAGACAGGTGGGAGTAAGGTTTTAAGGGAGTCCTTTACTGCACAAACCTACAGCGTTTTTTTTTTTTACTTTATTTCAAATTCGATTCCCAACAGGAGAAAGAAAGCGTTCTGGTTTTTGTTAGGAAAACTGTGTTTTGGCGTGGTATTTCGGCGCGGTTCCCAGGCGCGAACACAAAGGAAACACCGCCTTTTATTCCCTTCCGATTAAAATGCAAAGTTAAGCGACGCTAAAGACCTGCGACACGCGATTTTGTTGATAGTTAAAAGTGAGAGAGGGGGAGGAGAGGGACGGACTGGAACATGGAGGGTGAGTGGAGGAGAAGAGGAAGGGGAGAGATGGTGAAGGCAGAGAACCGAAAACACGAATGGGGAGAGGGAAGGGCAAAAGGGGAGGACTGAAAATCGAAAAGTGAGGGTTAGAGAAATGTGAATGGGAAGGGAGGCAGAAAGAAGGGAAGTTTTCGATGAGCAGGCTGTGGGACCGAAGTGAACGAAATGGAGAAAGGAGAAAAGTGGAGGTAAAGAGGGAAGTATGCAGCATTTGAAAAAAGTAAAGGGATGCATATAAAGGAAATAAAGTGAGAGGCCGACCTTGAGGAAGAGAATGAAGCGATAACAAGGCGAAGAAGTGAAAAAAATTATTATGGTATTCCAGGAATGTTTTTAAAAGAGAGAGAGAGAGAGAGAGAGAGAGAGAGAGAGAGAGAGAGAAAGAAAGAAAGAGAGAGAGAAAGAGAGAGAGAGAGAGAGAGAGAGAGAGAGAGAGAGAGAGAGAGAGAGAGAGAGAGAGAGAGAGAGAGAGAGAGAGAGAGAGAGAGAGAGAGAGAGAGAGAGAGAGAGAGAGAGATAGAGAGAGAAACAGAGAGAGAGAAAGAGAGGAGAGAAAGAGGAGAGAGAGAGAGAGAGAGAGATAGAGAGAGAGAGAGAGAGAGAGAGAGAGAGAGAGAGAGAGAGAGAGAGAGAGAGAGAGAGAGAGAGACCCCACCCTAGTGTATGAAACAAAGTGAGTGAGAAGAATTACCATAACATATTGAGAAATGTGCCAGGAGATTTATAATGAAAGGAGGATTTAGCAGTGACTTAACATCACCCCTACTGCTGCTACTACTGCTGTTACTGCTGCTACTACTGCTGTTACTGCTGCTGCTGCTGCTGCTACTACTGCTACTACTACTTTTATGCTGCTACTGCTATTGTTGCTGCTACTACTGCTGCTGCATCAAATACGCCATCTACTACTAATGCTGCACCCACAACTGCTGCTGCTCCTGCTGCCACTGATGCTAAACACTAGTCGTGTCTACTCTTTCTGCTGCTGCTGCTGTACCATCTACAATTAGTCCAGCAGCTGCATCTACTGCTGCTGCTGCTGTACCATCTACAATTAGTCCAGCAGCTGCATCTACTGCTGCTGCTGCTGTACCATCTACAATTAGTCCAGCAGCTGCATCTACTGCTGCTGCTGCTGCGGTTGTTACTTCATCTACTGTTGTTGCTTCAGGACTTGCGACATCAAATGCTGCTGTACCTGCTGCTTCTGCTGTTGTTACTGCTGTGCCACCTGTTGCATTCCCATCACCTGAGGCTTTTGTAACATTCTGCATATACTGCTGCACGCCATGCTGCATGTGCTGCTGCTGCTGCACCCCGTGCTAAATCAGCTTCTGCTACGGAGCCTTCTGCTTCTGCTGTTGTTGCTATTGTTTTATTGTTGCACCACTTACAGCATTTGCTGCACCTGCTACTGTTTTTGCTGTACTACATGTTCTGTATGCTACACCCCATGCTGCACCCGCTGCTACTGCACCTGCTGCTGTGGCACCTACTACTTCTGCTGTTGTTTTAGTTATATTCCCTGCTGAATCCACTGCTTCACTTGCTGCTTCTGGGACTGCTGTTCCTGCTGTTTCTGTTGTTGCTGCTACATCAGCACCTGCTACATATACTGCTGCTGCTGCAGCACCTGCTACATCTACTGTTGCTTCTGCAGCACCTGCTTCAACTACTGTTGTTGCAGCACCTGCTACATTTGCTGCTGCTGCAACTGCACCTGCTACATCTTCTGTTGCTGCTGCAGCAGCACCTGCTGCATATACTGCTGCTGCAACACCTGCTACGTCTACTGTTGCCGCTGCAGCACCTGCTACATCTACTATTGTTATTGCAGCACCTGCTACATCTACTGTTGCTGCTGCAGCACCTGCTACATATACTGTTGCTGCTGCAGCACCTGCTACATATACTGCTGCTGCTGCAGCACCTGCTACATATACTGCTGCAGCTCCTACTAAATATACTGCATTCGTGATTTCTCACATTATCAAGAAACTGCAAAAATAAAATATCAACAGAAGGCATATAAGGGTGAGATTACACCTCACGGTCAACATACAACACCTCACAGGTCCCTGTATGCTGATGCTGGTGAGGTGGTCAAGGATCTGTCAGACAGCATATGTTTTTATGATACTTCATTCTATTATATGTCTCTCAAACATACAACCTTCTTGGCCTTTTGAAAGTCAGTTAGATGGTTGTTGTAATTCTCAGTTTGACCATAATGAACTTTATCACATTTTTACCATGGAGTCTTGTAGATACAGCTGTCAGCATGGTAAGGGAGAACCAAAATATTCTTGCTTGAATAAGAGTGTCCTTTTTTGAAAAAGTATTTCTAGCAATTTTAAAGGATTTATCAGTTAAGTGTTTTGAGTATTTTAGATCCCGCCCGGACATGTCTTCTGTAGATCTTTTATTTTTATAGTCCCTTGATAATGTGAGAAATTACGAAAACACTTGGAAGTTCACGGTTCTTTTCACAGTGGTTGTTTTGCATATTGTTGTGGTATCACCTGTTTACTGTGATCTTATGGCATATATATATATATATATATATATATATATATATATATTATATATATATATATATATATATATATATATATATATATATATATATATATATATATATATATATATATATATATATATATATATATTATATATATATATATTTATTTATTTATTTATTTATTTATTATTAACACACTGGCAGATTCCCACAAAGGCAGGGTGGCCCGAAAAAGAAAAACTTTCACCATCATTCACTCCATCACTGTCTTGCCAGAAGGGTGCTTTACACTACAGTTTTTAAACTGCAACATTAACACCCCTCCTTCAGAGTGCAGGCACTGTACTTCCCATCTCCAGGACTCAAGTCCGGCCTGCCGGTTTCCCTGAATCCCTTCATAAATGTTACTTTGCTCACACTCCAACAGCACGTCAAGTATTAAAAACCATTTGTCTCCATTCACTCCTATCAAACACGCTCACGCATGCCTGCTGGAAGTCCAAGCCCCTCGCACACAAAACCTCCTTTACCCCCTCCCTCCAACCTTTCCTAGGCCGACCCCTACCCTGCCTTCCTTCCACTACAGACTGATACACTCTTGAAGTCATTCTGTTTCGCTCCATTCTCTCTACATGTCCGAACCACCTCAACAACCCTTCCTCAGCCCTCTGGACAACAGTTTTGGTAATCCCGCACCTCCTCCTAACTTCCAAACTACGAATTCTCTGCATTATATTCACACCACACATTGCCCTCAGACATGACATCTCCACTGCCTCCAGCCTTCTCCTCGCTGCAACATTCATCACCCACGCTTCACACCCATATAAGAGCGTTGGTAAAACTATACTCTCATACATTTCCCTTCTTTGCCTCCAAGGACAACGTTCTTTGTCTCCACAGACTCCTAAGTGCACCACTCACTCTTTTTCCCTCATCAGTTCTGATTCACCTCATCTTTCATAGACCCATCCGCCGATACGTCCACTCCCAAATATCTGAATACGTTTACCTCCTCCATACTCTCTCCCTCCAATTTGATATCCAATCTTTCATCACCTAATCTTTTTGTTATCCTCATAACCTTACTCTTTCCTGTATTCGCCTTTAATTTTCTTCTTTTGCACACCCTACCAAATTCATCCACCAATCTCTGCAACTTCTCTTCAGAATCTCCCAAGAGCACAGTGTCATCAGCAAAGAGCAGCTGTGACAACTCCCACTTTGTGTGTGATTCTTTATCTTTTAACTCCACGCCTCTTGCCAAGACCCTCGCATTTACTTCTCTTACAACCCCATCTATAAATATATTAAACAACCACGGTGACATCACACATCCTTGTCTAAGGCCTACTTATACTGGGAAAAAATTTCCCTCTTTCCTACATACTCTAACTTGAGCCTCATTATCCTCGTAAAAACTCTTCACTGCTTTCAGTAACCTACCTCCTACACCATACACTTGCAACATTTGCCACATTGCCCCCCTATCCACCCTGTCATACGCCTTTTCCAAATCCATAAATGCCACAAAGACCTCTTTAGCCTTATCTAAATACTGTTCACTTATATGTTTCACTGTAAACACCTGGTCCACACACCCCCTACCTTTCCTAAAGCCTCCTTGTTCATCTGCTATCCTATTCTCCGTCTTACTCTTAATTCTTTCAATTATAACTCTACCATACACTTTACCAGGTATACTCAACAGACTTATCCCCCTATAATTTTTGCACTCTCTTTTATCCCCTTTGCCTTTATACAAAGGAACTATGCATGCTCTCTGCCAATCCCTAGGTACCTTACCCTCTTCCATACATTTATTAAATAATTGCACCAACCACTCCAAAACTATATCCCCACCTGCTTTTAACATTTCTATCTTTATCCCATCAATCCCGGCTGCCTTACCCCCTTTCATTTTACCTACTGCCTCACGAACTTCCCCCACACTCACAACTGGCTCTTCCTCACTCCTACAAGATGTTATTCCTCCTTGCCCTATACACGAAATCACAGCTTCCCTATCTTCATCAACATTTAACAATTCCTCAAAATATTCCCTCCATCTTCCCAATACCTCTAACTCTCCATTTAATAACTCTCCTCTCCTATTTTTAACTGACAAATCCATTTGTTCTCTAGGCTTTCTTAACTTGTTAATCTCACTCCAAAACTTTTTCTTATTTTCAACAAAATTTGTTGATAACATCTCACCCACTCTCTCATTTGCTCTCTTTTTACATTGCTTCACCACTCTCTTAACCTCTCTCTTTTTCTCCATATACTCTTCCCTCCTTGCATCACTTCTACTTTGTAAAAACTTCTCATATGCTAACTTTTTCTCCCTTACTACTCTCTTTGCATCATCATTCCACCAATCGCTCCTCTTCCCTCCTGCACCCACTTTCCTGTAACCACAAACTTCTGCTGAACACTCTAACACTACATTTTTAAACCTACCCCATACCTCTTCGACCCCATTGCCTATGCTCTCATTAGCCCATCTATCCTCCAATAGCTGTTTATATCTTACCCTAACTGCCTCCTCTTTTAGTTTATAAACCTTCACCTCTCTCTTCCCTGATGCTTCTATTCTCCTTGTATCCCATCTACCTTTTACTCTCAGTGTAGCTACAACTAGAAAGTGATCTGATATATCTGTGGCCCCTCTATAAACATGTACATCCTGAAGTCTACTCAACAGTCTTTTATCTACCAATACATAATCCAACAAACTACTGTCATTTCGCCCTACATCATATCTTGTATACTTATTTATCCTCTTTTTCTTAAAATATGTATTACCTATAACTAAACCCCTTTCTATACAAATTTCATTCAAAGGGCTCCCATTATCATTTACACCTGGCACCCCAAACTTACCTACCACACCCTCTCTAAAAGTTTCTCCTACTTTAGCATTCAGGTCCCCTACCACAATTACTCTCTCACTTGGTTCAAAGGCTCCTATACATTCACTTAACATCTCCCAAAATCTCTCTCTCTCCTCTGCATTCCTCTCTTCTCCAGGTGCATACACGCTTATTATGACCCACTTCTCGCATCCAACCTTTACTTTAATCCACATAATTCTTGAATTTACACATTCATATTCTCTTTTCTCCTTCCATAACTGATCATTTAACATTACTGCTACCCCTTCCTTTGCTCTAACTCTCTCAGATACTCCAGATTTAATCCCATTTATTTCCCCCCACTGAAACTCTCCTACCCCCTTCAGCTTTGTTTCGCTTAGGGCCAGGACATCCAACTTCTTTTCATTCACAACATCAGCAATCATCTGTTTCTTGTCATCCGCACTACATCCACGCACATTTAAGCATCCCAGTTTTATAAAGTTTTTCTTCTTCTCTTTTTTAGTAAATGTCTACAGGAGAAGGGGTTACTAGCCCATTGCTCCCGGCATTTTAGTCGCCTCATACGACACGCATGGCTTACGGAGGAAAGATTCTTTTCCACTTCCCCATGGACAATAGAAGAAATAAAGAAGAACAAGAGCTATTTAGAAAAAGGAGAAAAACCTAGATGTATGTATATATATATGCATGTGCGTGTCTGTGAAGTGTGACCAAAGTGTAAGTAGGAGTAGCAAGATATCCCTGTTATCTAGCGTGTTTATGAGACAGAAAAAGAAACCAGCAATCCTACCATCATGCAAAACAGTTACAGGTTTTTGTTTCACAGTCATCTGGCAGGACGGTAGTACTTCCCTGGGTGGTTGCTGTCTACCAACCTACTACCTACTATATATATATATTATTTTTTTTTATTATCACACCGGCCGATTCCCACCAAGGCAGGGTGGCCCGAAAAAGAAAAACTTTCACCATCATTCACTCCATCACTGTCTTGCCAGAAGGGTGCTTTACACTACAGTTTTTAAACTGCAACATTAACACCCCTCCTTCAGAGTGCAGGCACTGTACTTCCCATCTCCAGGACTCAAGTCCGGCCTGCCGGTTTCCCTGAATCCCTTCATAAATGTTACTTTGCTCACACTCCAACAGCACGTCAAGTATTAAAAACCATTTGTCTCCATTCACTCCTATCAAACACGCTCACGCATGCCTGCTGGAAGTCCAAGCCCCTCGCACACAAAACCTCCTTTACCCCCTCCCTCCAACCCTTCCTAGGCCGACCCCTACCCCGCCTTCCTTCCACTACAGACTGATACACTCTTGAAGTCATTCTGTTTCGCTCCATTCTCTCTACATGTCCGAACCACCTCAACAACCCTTCCTCAGCCCTCTGGACAACAGTTTTGGTAATCCCGCACCTCCTCCTAACTTCCAAACTACGAATTCTCTGCATTATATTCACACCACACATTGCCCTCAGACATGACATCTCCACTGCCTCCAGCCTTCTCCTCGCTGCAACATTCATCACCCACGCTTCACACCCATATAAGAGCGTTGGTAAAACTATACTCTCATACATTCCCCTCTTTGCCTCCAAGGACAAAGTTCTTTGTCTCCACAGACTCCTAAGTGCACCACTCACTCTTTTTCCCTCATCAATTCTATGATTCACCTCATCTTTCATAGACCCATCCGCTGACACGTCCACTCCCAAATATCTGAATACGTTCACCTCCTCCATACTCTCTCCCTCCAATCTGATATTCAATCTTTCATCACCTAATCTTTTTGTTATCCTCATAACCTAACTCTTTCCTGTATTCACCTTTAATTTTCTTCTTTTGCACACCCTACCAAATTCATCCACCAATCTCTGCAACTTCTCTTCAGAATCTCCCAAGAGCACAGTGTCATCAGCAAAGAGCAGCTGTGACAACTCCCACTTTGTGTGTGATTCTTTATCTTTTAACTCCACGCCTCTTGCCAAGACCCTCGCATTTACTTCTCTTACAACCCCATCTATAAATATATTAAACAACCACGGTGACATCACACATCCTTGTCTAAGGCCTACTTTTACTGGGAAAAAATTTCCCTCTTTCCTACATACTCTAACTTGAGCCTCACTATCCTCGTAAAAACTCTTCACTGCTTTCAGTAACCTACCTCCTACACCATACACTTGCAACATCTGCCACATTGCCCCCCTATCCACCCTGTCATACGCCTTTTCCAAATCCATAAATGCCACAAAGACCTCTTTAGCCTTATCTAAATACTGTTCACTTATATGTTTCACTGTAAACACCTGGTCCACACACCCCCTACCTTTCCTAAAGCCTCCTTGTTCATCTGCTATCCTATTCTCCGTCTTACTCTTAATTCTTTCAATTATAACTCTACCATACACTTTACCAGGTACACTCAACAGACTTATCCCCCTATAATTTTTGCACTCTCTTTTATCCCCTTTGCCTTTATACAAAGGAACTATGCATGCTCTCTGCCAATCCCTAGGTACCTTACCCTCTTCCATACATTTATTAAATAATTGCACCAACCACTCCAAAACTATATCCCCACCTGCTTTTAACATTTCTATCTTTATCCCATCAATCCCGGCTGCCTTACCCCCTTTCATTTTACCTACTGCCTCACGAACTTCCCCCACACTCACAACTGGCTCTTCCTCACTCCTACAAGATGTTATTCCTCCTTGCCCTATACACGAAATCACAGCTTCCCTATCTTCATCAACATTTAACAATTCCTCAAAATATTCCTTCCATCTTCCCAATACCTCTAACTCTCCATTTAATAACTCTCCTCTCCTATTTTTAACTGACAAATCCATTTGTTCTCTAGGCTTTCTTAACTTGTTAATCTCACTCCAAAACTTTTTCTTATTTTCAACAAAATTTGTTGATAACATCTCACCCACTCTCTCATTTGCTCTCTTTTTACATTGCTTCACCACTCTCTTAACTTCTCTCTTTTTCTCCATATACTCTTCCCTCCTTGCATCACTTCTACTTTGTAAAAACTTCTCATATGCTAACTTTTTCTCCCTTACTACTCTCTTTGCATCATCATTCCACCAATCGCTCCTCTTCCCTCCTGCACCCACTTTCCTGTAACCACAAACTTCTGCTGAATATATATATATATATATATACATATATATATATATATATATATATATATATATATATATATATATATATATAAATATACATACATATATATATATGTATATATAATATATATATATATATATATATATATATATATATATAGATAGATATATATATATTTATATATAATATATATATATATATATATATATATATAAATAAATAGATATATATACATATATATATATATATATATATACATACATATATATATATATATATATATATATATATATATACATATATATATATATATATATATATATATATATATATATATATATATATATATATATATGCCATACTTAAAACAAATACTCAATCCAGCACTTGGTGATGTTTCAGAGAGGCTGCTGTCTGAACTCACCAAATTTTCCAACCTGTGCCTGGCTGGCAGTGTTCCAGAGGAAATTAGACCCCTTTTCTTTGGTGCCTCATTGTGTGCCCTCCGGAAAAAGGATGGAGGAATCAGGCCCATTGCAGTGGGCAACACCCTTCGGCGCCTGGTCGCCAAGGCTGCAGTAAGAAGGGTGAATCAAGAGGCTGCTGCAGTGCTGAAACGAACGCAGCTCGGTTTTGGTGTTCAACAAGGCTGTGAAGCAGCTGCCCATGCAGCACGAGTATATATCAACATGTCCCATGAAAAAGCCATGATCAAATTGGACTTTGCCAACGCTTTCAGCTCAGTCAGAAGGGATGCTGCTCTCCAGGCAGTTTATAGAAACTTCCCTTCCCTCTATCCCTTCATAGAATCGTGTTATAGTGTGACTTCCAAACTATTGTTTGGGGACCATGAAATTGACTCGTGTGAGGGTGTGCAACATGGGGACCCTCTCGCCCCCCTTTCTATTCTGTTTGGTCATCAAGGAAGTCACAGAAGCACTCTCCAGCTAGTTCAATATCTGGTTCTTGGATGATGGTACCCTAGCTGGCACAACAGAATCTCTCCTGGAGGACATCAGTAAAATTACAGACATGGGAGAAAGCCTGGGCCTTTCTTTAAACCCCACCAAATGTGAAATAGTTTCTACCAATCGACAGATGATCCAGAATATTAGTGCTGCTTTACCAGGAGCACGAGCCATTGATCCAGCCAATAGCACTCTCCTTGGCGCTCCTCTTGGGTCCAATGCCATCGATCTGATCTTAGAAGAAAAAGTCTCAGACCTCCTGACGATGGAAGGCAGGATGAAAGACATTGATACACATGATGCCTTCTACCTACTCACCAGGTGCCTGTCAATCCCAAAACTTACCTACTTTCTGAGATGCTCCCCAGCCTTCAGCAGTCCGAAACTCAAGGAATATGACTCTCTCCTTAAGACCATGCTAGAGAGTGTATTGAATATTTTCCTTGAAGAGGGACAGTCGTTGCAAGCCTCACTTCCGGTCAGGCTTGGGGAGCTGGGAGTACACAGATCCTCCCAGATTGCTCTACCAGCTTTCCTATCCTCTTCCATAGCATCAAACGAGTTAATAAGACAAATTCTTCCTGATAATCTCAGTGACTCAGCAGGAATACAGGACCCTAACTATGCCAGTGCCATCACTGAATGGGAGACTCTTACTGCTCCAGCACCAAACCCTAGTGCAGCACTGGCTCACAGTCAAGCTGGGATGGCCCGATCACTGAAAAGGTGCTTGCCAACATGCTGAGGGCTGTAACATCAGACAGGGAGATTGCCCGTCTCCAGGCTGTGAGTGCACATCACTCCGGGGACTTCCTCCAAACAGTTCCCATATCGGTAATGGGAATGCGCCTTGACCCTAAGACTCTCCGTATTACAGTGGCTCTGCGCCTTGCTGCCCCAATTCACACGGAATATACCTGTATTTGCGGAGATGTGCAAGCCGACCAACATGGTCTACATGGTCTTAACTGTTCCAAAACCAAGGGCTGGCATGCAAGACACAATGAGGTCAACGACATCATAAAGAGAACCCTTGCTACAGCTGGATGCCCAGCCGAGAGGGAGCCCTGATCACTAGCAGCCAACAATACCCACAACCCAGCAAACCTCCCCGATGGGATCACCATCTGGCCTTGGAAGAATGGCAAGCTCTTAACATGGGCCTATACCTGTGTGTCCACACTGGCTAACACCTATATCCATCACAATGTTGGGTGACAGGGAGGAGCTGCTGACCACAGGGAGGAGTACAAGATCAGCAAGTACAGGGACATAAGCCAACAGTATCAGTTTGTCCCAGTGGGATCAGAGACCTTGGGATCATGGGGAAAACATGCCACACGTTTCCTTAAAGAATTGGGTTCCAGACTCATCGACACCACCAGAGACCCAAGGGCAGCCACTTTCATTTTCCAGCGCCTCAGCATGGCCATCCAGAGGGGAAATGCATGCTGCATACTGGGCTTGCGTCCGGCTTCAGAGGAGCTGGAGGAGATTCATAACCTTTGATATAT
>NC_091340.1:2271852-2306852 GCF_038502225.1 Cherax quadricarinatus | reverse complement strand
GGTGGAGGTAGTGGAGGTGGTGGAGGTAGTGGTGGTGGTGGAAGTGGTTGAGGTGGTGGTGGTAGTGGTGGAGATGGTGGTGGTAGCGGTGGTGGTGGTGGTTGTGGTAGTGGTGGAAGTGGTGGTGGTAGTGGTGGTGGTGGTGGTGGTAGTGGTGGTGGTGGTGGAGGTAGAGGTGGTGGTGGCGGTAGTGGTGGAGATGGTGGTGGTAGTAGTGGTATTGGTGGAGGTGGTGGTGGTAGCGGTGGTGGAGGTACTGGTGGTAGTGATGGAGACGGTGGTGGTAGCGGTGGCAGTGGCTGAGGTGGTGGGGGTGATGGTGGTAGCGGTGGTGGAGGTAGTGGTGGTAGTGATGATTTTAGTGGTGGTGATGGTAGTGGAGGTAGTGGTGGTAGCAGTGGTGGTGGAGGTAGCGGTGGTAATGGTGGTGATGGAGGTAGTGGTGGTCGTAGTGGTGGTGGTGGTAATGAAGGTGGTGGTGGTGATGGTAGTGGTGGGGATGGTGGTGGTGAACGTGGTTATAGTGTTGAAATTGCATCTCTAATAATAGTGGTTGGATGGTAGTAGTTATTTAAAGAGTTGTCGTGTTGGTCATGGTAGTAGTGGTGGTATTGGTGGTGGTAGTTGTCGTGGTGGTGATGATAGTGGTGGTGATGATGGTAGTGGGGGTGGTAGTGGTGGAAGTGGTTGTGGTGTTGAAACTGCATCTCTAGTAATAGTGGTTGGATGGTAGTAATTGTTGTTTATAGAGTTGTCGTGCTGGTCGTGGTCATATTGGTTGTCGTGGTATTGGTGGTGGTTGTGATGGTGGTGGTAGTCGTGATGGTGGTGGTAGTGACTGTGGTGGTAGTAGTCGTGAAGGTGGTGGTAGTGACTGTAATGGTGGTATTTGTGATGGTGGTGGTGGTAGTGATGGTGGTGGTAGTTTGGTAGTTGTGGTAGTGACTGTGGTGGTGGTTGTGGTGATGGTGGTGGTAGTTTTGGTAGTTGTGGTGGTGGTCGTCGTGATGGTGGTGGTAGTAGTGGTGGTTGTGATGGTGGTGATGGTGGTGGTAATTTTGGTAGTTGTGGTGGTATTAGTGATTGTGGTGGTGGTGGTGGTGGGCGTGATGGTGGTGGTGGTAGTGATAGTGATGGTGGTCGTGATAGTGGTGGTCGTTGTGGTAGTGATGGTGGTGGTGATGGTGGTGGTGGTGGCAATGATGGTGGTGGTCGTGGTGTAGTGTTTCAAGTTCAGAAAGTATTGGTAGCGTCAGGACGCTGTCCCGATGGTAGCGGTGGTGGAAGAGATTGTTGGGGTTGTGATGGTGTCAGATCACTGCCCTGGTAGTAATGATAATGGTCATGTAATGAACATGCTATCTACATGGTAATGGGGCAGGTATTAGCCGGACGTTGCTCTAGTAGTGAGAATGGTGTTGATGGTAGTAGTATGAAGGGCGAGCCATTATGTAGTTGCAATAGTTTCCTTGGGGGGTTGATGGTGGTAGTATCGTTGGCAGGAAGTTGCCCTGATGTTAGTGTAGTGACAGGTGATGGTGGTGGTGGCAGGAAGTTGCCCTGATGTTAGTGTAGTGGCAGGTGATGGTGGTGGTGGCAGGGAGTTGCTCTGATGTTAGTGTAGTGGCAGGTGATGGTGGTGGTGGCAGGAAGTTGCCCTGATGTTAGTGTAGTGGCAGGTGATGGTGGTGGTGGCAGGGAGTTGCTCTGATGTTAGTGTAGTGGCAGGTGATGATGGTGGTGGCAGGAAGTTGCCCTGATGTTAGTGTAGTGGCAGGTGATGGTGGTGGTGGCAGGGAGTTGCTCTGATGTTAGTGTAGTGGCAGGTGATGGTGGTGGTGGCAGGAAGTTGCTCTGATGTTAGTGTAGTGACAGGTGATGGTGGTGGTGGCAGGAAGTTGCTCTGATGTTAGTGTAGTGGCAGGTGATGGTGGTGGTGGCAGGAAGTTGCCTTGATGTTAGTGTAGTAGCAGGTGATGGTGGTGGTGGCAGGAAGTTGCCCTGATGTTAGTGTAGTGGCAGGTGATGGTGATGGTGGCAGGGAGTTGCTCTGATGTTAGTGTAGTGGCAGGTGATGGTGGTGGTGGCAGGAAGTTGCCCTGATGTTAGTGTAGTGGCAGGTGATGGTGGTGGTGGCAGGGAGTTGCTCTGATGTTAGTGTAGTGGCAGGTGATGGTGGTGGTGGCAGGAAGTTGCCCTGATATTAGTGTAGTGGCAGGTGATGGTGGTGGTGGCAGGGAGTTGCTCTGATGTTAGTGTAGTGGCAGGTGATGGTGGTGGTGGCAGGGAGTTGCTCTGATGTTAGTGTAGTGGCAGGTGATGGTGGTGGTGGCAGGAAGTTGCCCTGATGTTAGTGTAGTGGCAGGTGATGGTGGTGGTGGCAGGGAGTTGCTCTGATGTTAGTGTAGTGGCAGGTGATGGTGGTGGTGGCAGGAAGTTGCCCTGATGTTAGTGTAGTGGCAGGTGATGGTGGTGGTGGCAGGGAGTTGCTCTGATGTTAGTAGTGTAGTGGCAGGTGATGGTGGTGGTGGCAGGGAGTTGCTCTGATGTTAGTGTAGTGGCAGGTGATGGTGGTGGTGGCAGGAAGTTGCCCTGATGTTAGTGCAGTGGCAGGTGATGGTGGTGGTGGCAGGAAGTTGCCCTGATGCTAGTATAGTGACAGGTGATGGTGGTGGTGGCAGGGAGTTGCCCTGATGTTAGTATAGTGACAGGTGATGGTGGTGGTGGCAGGAAGTTGCTCTGATGTTAGTGTAGTGACAGGTGATGGTGGTGGTGGCAGGAAGTTGCTCTGATGTTAGTGTAGTGGCTGGTGGTGGTGGCAGGAAGTTGCCCTGATGTTAGTGTAGTGACAGGTGATGGTGGTGGTGGCAGGAAGTTGCTCTGATGTTAGTGTAGTGACAGGTGATGGTGGTGGTGGCAGGAAGTTGCCCTGATGTTAGTATAGTGACAGGTGATGGTGGTGGTGGCAGGAAGTTGCTCTGATGTTAGTGTAGTGACAGGTGATGGTGGTGGTGGCAGGAAGTTGCTCTGATGTTAGTGTAGTGACAGGTGATGGTGGTGGTGGCAGGAAGTTGCTCTGATGTTAGTGTAGTGGCAGGTGATGGTGGTGGTGACAGGAAGTTGCCCTGATGTTAGTGTAGTGACAGGTGATGGTGGCAGGAAGTTGCTCTGATGTTAGTGTAGTGACAGGTGATGGTGGTGGTAGCAGGAAGTTGCTCTGATGTTAGTGTAGTGGCAGGTGATGGTGGTGGTGGCAGGAAGTTGCTCTGATGTTAGTGTAGTGGCAGGTGATGGTGGTGGTGGCGGCAGGAAGTTGCCCTGATGTTAATGTAGTGGCAGGTGATGGTGGTGGTGGTGGTGGCGGCAGGAAGTTGCCCTGATGTTAATGTAGTGGCAGGTGATGGTGGTGGTGGCAGGAAGTTGCCCTGCTGTTAGTGTAGTGGCAGGTGATGGTGGTGTGGGCAGGAAGTTGCCCTGATGTTAGTGTAGTGGCAGGTGATGGTGGTGGTGCTAGGAAGTTGCCTTGATGTTAGTGTAATGGCAGGTGATTGTGGTGGTGGCAGGAAGATGCTTTGATGTTAGTGTAGTGGCAGGTGATGGTGGTAGTGGCAGGAAGTTGCCCTGATGTTAATGTAGTGGCAGGTGATGGTGGTGGTGCTAGGAAGTTGCCCTGATGTTAGTGTAATGGCAGGTGGTGGTGCAGGAAGTTGCTCTGATGTTAGTGTAGTGGCAGGTGATTGTGGTGGTGGCAGGAAGTTGCCTTGATGTTAGTGTAGTGGCAGGTGATGGTGGTAGTGGCAGGAAGTTGCCCTGATGTTAGTGTAGTGGCAGGTGATGGTGGTGGTGGCAGGGAGTTGCTCTGATGTTAGTGTAGTGGCAGGTGATGGTGGTGGTGGCAGGGAGTTGCTCTGATGTTAGTGTAGTGGCAGGTGATGGTGGTGGTGGCAGGAAGTTGCCCTGATGTTAGTGTAGTGGCAGGTGGTGGTGCAGGAAGTTGCTCTGATGTTAGTGTAGTGGCAGGTGATGGTGGTGGTGGCAGGAAGTTGCCCTGATGTTAATGTAGTGGCAGGTGGTGGTGCAGGAAGTTGCTCTGATGTTAGTGTAGTGGCAGGTGATGGTGGTGGTGGCAGGAAGTTGCCCTGATGTTAGTGTAGTGACAGGTGATGGTGGTGGTGGCAGGAAGTTGCACTGATGTTAGTGTAGTGGCAGGTGATGATGGTGGTGGCAGGAAGTTGCACTGATGTTAGTGTAGTGACAGGTGATGGTGGTGGTGGCAGGAAGTTGCACTGATGTTAGTGTAGTGACAGGTGATGGTGGTGGTGGCAGGAAGTTGCACTGATGTTAGTGTAGTGACAGGTGATGGTGGTGGTGGCAGGAAGTTGCACTGATGTTAGTGTAGTGACAGGTGATGGTGGTGGTGGCAGGAAGTTGCACTGATGTTAGTGTAGTGGCAGGTGATGATGGTGGTGGCAGGAAGTTGCACTGATGTTAGTGTAGTGACAGGTGATGGTTGTGGTGGCAGGAAGTTGCACTGATGTTAGTGTAGTGACAGGTGATGGTGGTGGTGGCAGGAAGTTGCACTGATGTTAGTGTAGTGACAGGTGATGGTGGTGGTGGCAGGAAGTTGCACTGATGTTAGTGTAGTGACAGGTGATGGTGGTGGTGGCAGGAAGTTGCACTGATGGTTGTGCCAGAATAGATTCTGTAGACATGATTGAAAATGGATGAAAAATAGCCTCAACCAACTTTCAGAGCAGAATAAAGGAATTTATAAGTTCATCAAAAGAGGTGAGGAGTCATCTTATGAATCAGTATATTCACATTAAGAGGGAGGTTAAAAAAAGGAATAAGAAAAGCTAAACGGGACTATGACATAAAAGTTGCCAACGATTCGAAAATAAACCCGATAGACTTTTTCTAGGTATATAGAACAAAGATTAAAGAAAAGTATTGTACTTATTTGACACAGTCAGATTAGGTTCATGGATGGAACTTACTGTTTGAAGGATAGGTGCGGGACACAGTGTGTTTGATCAGCAAGGTAAGTAAATTCAGAAATAACGGATGGATTATGTTACTGACAGTAATTAGGACAGTCTCTATACACTTTCATCGTCTCTGTGTTTGACACGCGTTTTTAGTCATTACTGTTGCAGGGGTTTTTGTTCTCCGGGATCCTAATATTCAGAGATCTCGCTATTTCTCCCACATATATTTTCTGCAGGAAAGATGTGACACATTCTTAACAAGACAAATACCAGGTCAGGTGTTGTTTAACAAGACAACACCTGACCGTTGCATCGTTCTACCGGCCAACGACGTTTCCACTAACGTTTCTCAAATACTTGACAGAATACTTCTTCAAATATTCAAGGTTCTTCAAGAATGATTGTCACTAGCGCAGAATCATGAATTAGACACGTGCAGCACTTGAGTATCTTTACTTCGGAAACGTTGCGCCCATTACGACGACGAAAGTGTATAGAGGCCGCCCTTTTATGTGCGGGTTATTTGTGTACCGCCCTAATTGCCGAAACCTACACTATTTCCGAATTGCTGAGACCAGTGTAGCATGATGTTGAAATATCCTTCTCCAAGTCAGCCCATCTCACCACAGTTGTATTTCTACTCCTACTTCTGCTACTTCTACTGCTGCTGCTACTACTACCCTCTTGCACTATAAATAAATGGTTCACAGAACCGACAAGTTAATGATTAAGACACTTGTGCAACAACTGGTTAACATTATTGTGGAAACGTTTCGCCAACAAGTGACTTCCTCAGTCTGGTACAGAGATGAGTGGTGGAAGACGAGAGGGAGATTCGAGGTAAACCACGATAGGGGTGGGGATTGAACTCGCGGCAAGTGAATCGTAAAACTCCAGGCCACCGCGCAAGCCACTGGCTACAATAAGATTCATCTAACTAGGTTCCTCAGCCTGAGTCGATGTATTCAGTCTATCAGTCTTGATCAAAGTAGAGCATATGCACGGAGAAGTGCATCAACATGATTGCTCTCTGAACCATTTATCTACAATTACGGTGCAGAGTAATTAAACACGTAAGCTGGAGTGAACCGTGATATAAAATGGTGAACGAGGCTGGCACAAAACTCGGAGGCGACCAGTGATTATAGAGACAGCGTACAGAATGACAGACTCATATATGCTGTACGTTGTAGCCTTCCCACAAATGATGAAGGTAAAGTTAAATACTTAAATTCAAGACATTTTGCCAAAGTGTCGCAGTTCATGTGATCCCTCGCAGTGCTGCTGGCCCAGTCAGGTTACCCAAGAGAAGCACATGCAGTGGTTGTTAACATGACATGTGCTTCATGCCGTGGTTGTTAACATGACATGTGCTTCATGCAGTGGTTGTCAACATGACATGTGCTTCATGCAGTGGTTGTCAACATGACATGTGCTTCATGCAGTGGTTGTCAACATGACATGTGCTTCATGCAGTGGTTGTCAACATGACATGTGCTTCATGCAGTGGTTGTCAACATGACATGTGCTTCATGCAGTGGTTGTCAACATGACATGTGCTTCATGCAGTGGTTGTCAACATGACATGTGCTTCACTCACTCACTCTGCTGAACGCTTTTAAAAATGTGTGAGAGAATAAACAAATTGTCTAATACTATAGAAAAAAAATAATAGTTAAAAAATCAAGAGAGGTAGCAGCAGTAAAAATAAGACAAAAATTATTAAGAGAACGAATGCTTACGACACAACCCTCGTCACATTCTCACACAAAACTATTTACAACTGTATCAATTTTTTCCCTCGTATGGGTAGTACGTCTACACCAAAACAATCAGAAAATACTGAGAGACCACTAACCCATGTGATGCGTCTCTAGTATCAAGAGGGTGGAGTCTTATATTAGACTTATATAAGTCTAATATAAGAGGGTGGAGTCTTATATTAGACTTATATAAGTCTAATATAAGAGGGTGGAGTCTTATATTAGACTTATATAAGTCTAATATAAGACTCCACCCTCTAAATACTAGAGACGGCATCTGCTTTAGATAAGGATTGAAGAGATTTAAGGGACGGAATACTACACTCACGCGCGAGCGCGCACGCACACACACACACACACACACACACACACACACACACACACACACACACACACACACACACACACACACACACACACACACACACACACACACAACACACACAGCATACACATACACACACAAACACACACACACACACACACACTCACACACACACACACACACACACACACACACACACACACACACACACACACACACACACACACGCACACACACACACACACACACAACACACACACACACACACACACACACGCACACACACACACACACACACACACACACACACACACACACACACACACACACACACACACACACACACACACACACACACACACACACACACACACACACACACACACACACCAAAGCAGGTGAGTTTCAGTATCACACAAAGGCTGTGATAAGTGACCTAGGATGCAGCCGGGCGGCCCTAACAAGCGACAGGCTCACATAATAGCAGTTTTCATGGTCGTTGAACCGGCTGGCTCATCATTCTCCTCTCCCAGCCACGTGGTCAGCCAGCTGCTGTGTCGCCATCTTTTCAGTCATACCCGGTAAAACATTCACCTCTACTACTCACTATAAATTATGTCATTACTACAATTTGTAAATAGTGTATACTCGACTGAAAATTTGAAAGCCTTTTTTGGGTCTAGTTCCTAGGTTATTTATGTCATTTTTTTTTTCGACCGGTCACTATAAACTAGCCAGTTCAGCAGAAAATCTCATCCCGTATTACTCTCTTCACTGGCTTTCTTTCTCTTGCCCCATCCATTAAACAAATTCAACTCGAATACATACCTTTAAATTTTTGTTATGCTTTGTAATTTTACATATAGGTAATGAAACTAATCTATGTAAATTTTTAAATGGCAGGACTATGCTGTGACGTCATCAGGCAGCCGCCGCACGCTCCCCTCACCGGAAAATCGCTAAACGTGGCGGCAAATTCAAATGGGCCAGAGGTATTGTTCCCCTCGGTCGCCTCCCCTCTCTCTTCCCCCCCACATAACTACCCTTGTATAAAACAATTTACTTATTATCTCTATAACTGCATCTCCCAGTAGAAAGGGCGCGCTGGTTACCCATAGTGTTATGTGGGAGATACTGACGAGGTTATCACAGCATTGAGGAATCACGAAGGAAAGGAAGGAGAGACAAGAAAGTGCCTTATAAATCAGTTGTAGCGCCTTCGGCTCACAACTGAAGGACCGGGGTTCGATCTTGGAGCAGGGATAGAGTGTTGAAAGCTTCCTTTCTCCTTATGTTCTTATTATGCAATCAAAAGGTTTACAAAACAGTATGAACCAAACAAATATTAATGGAAGTCTTCACTTTTATTTACATTTTTCTCTACATGTAAAAATATGTACATATGTACAGATTTACCAATACATGTCTATCATCTCGTTGGAACAGGACCAGTTATCCTCAGAAAAGAACTTTTAAGTAGAGTTCTCTTAATGGGGAAACAAATCAGCTTAATAGGAAAGCAAATATCAGCTTAATTCGAAAATAAATACCAGCTATTAAAAATTTGAACATGTTAATGAAGCGAAAATGATGGCTAGGATTAACATTATATATATTCAGTATAATAATGTTGAAATTAGTCTGGTATACAATAACACTAGGTACATAGTCTTTCTCACCTTGTATATAGTGTATTAGCAATAATAAACTGTTCCGCCTGGTATCTTACTCTACTAAATTGTTCACTGAAAGTACTAGAATAAGTAGTGTGTCTGTACTTACCTATATGTACTCACCTATATATGGTTTCAGGAGTCGAGTCAGTTCCTGGCCCCGCCTCTTTGCTAGGTGCAAGTAGGTCACTCCCTCCCCGCCCCTAGAGCCTTATCATACCTCTTCTTAAAGCTATGTATGAAACTTGCCTCAACTACTTCACTCTCCAGATTATTCCACTTCCTGGCAACTCTGATGCTAAAGAATTACTTTTAAACATCCCTGTGACTCATCTTGGGTTTCATCTTCCAGTTGAGGCTCTTTGTTTCTATATCTCATCTCTGAAACATTTTAGCTCTGTCCACTTTGTCAATTCCTTTCAGTATTTTTTACGTCGTTATCACTTCTCTCCTATTGTCTAGTGCAAGGATGACCAACCTATGGCGCATGCGCCAAAAGTGACGAATTGCATGATTAGAAGTGACGCATTGCGCTGCATTGATTATAAAAAGCAAGCCTACTCATACAAAAATAACTGATTTGCAGAATAAAATTATAACAGAAGTTCAAGTAACTTATTGCTAGAAATGAGTTGAACTGAGAATAAATCTAAAACTTAGAAATAATTTTTAGTGATTTTATTATTTCGTTCACATCTTTTAGCGAATGTCGTATTCTTGTACTTCAATGTGTTTTTAATTGTAAAATATTCAGTAAGACTAGGAACAAATAACACCCTCTCTGCATGTATGAGTTGCTGTATATTCACTATACATATCTAATGTAACCCAGTTAATATTTTTATAAGAGGAATTGATTATAATTTTAACATCTTTGAAGAACTTATCGGTCTGTAGTCCCTTCATGGAAAAACAAAATCATGCCTAGAAAATCTGCAACTAGATTCTAGTAAAGTCATTAGTGTTTGTACTGACGGAGCGCCGTCAGTAATACCTAAAACAACTGGGACTGTTTGTACTGACGGAGCGCCGTCAGTAATACCTAAAACAACTGGGACTGTTTGTACTGACGGAGCGCCGTCAGTAATACCTAAAACAACTGGGACTGTTTGTACTGACGGAGCGCCGTCAGTAATACCTAAAACAACTGGGACTCCAACTTTGCTGGAAATGTTTTTAGGTCGTCTATTATAATATTATACACCAAGAGTCACTGTGTGGAAGAACTTCCAGCATGTTATGCTACCAGATGTGAAATATATGAATAAAATTAGAGTAATAGTATTAAACAGAAGAGAATTCAGAGAATATTATGAATTGTTTGATTTGGAATGTGATGATCTCATCGTTCATTGTGAGGCTCTGGCTTTTTAGTGGACACGTTGTCAGTAGATTTTGGAAACTAAAAAAATAGTGTTCATAATTTTCTAGAAGAGAAAAACGAGCTGCATAAAGGAAGAACCTTTTATGTAATAACAAATGATTATTTGATTTAACATTTTAAGTTGATGTTACCAGCCAAGATGTAAATTTGAAACTGCAGTGCAAGAACAAATTGTTTCCCACCTTAGTAAATATTATCAGTGGTATTCAAGATGAGGTTAAAACTGTTTACTTCTCAGTCAGAAAATGAGAATTTGAGGCAGTTTCCATATTTAAAAAAACAGAATGAATGTGCTGAGTATAATGACAATTTTACAGAATATATTAAAAAAATCAGATTATTGCAAGAATCTTTTGAAAGTCGTTTTACTGATTTTTGCTAAAGAAGAAGACTGCATCCTCGCATTAATAAACCCATTTGCATCTGTTGATTTGAAAACAAATTTATTATTGAAAATGAAATTTGATGAACTTCCCTCAGTCCCAAATGCTTCTTACAATTAATTTTTGGCAATCATTACGCTGTGAACATTTTCCAGAACTAAGAAAATTTTCCACGAGCTCTATGTGTTGTTTTATAAGAACGTACAGATGCGAACAAACATCTTAATCCATGAAACTGATTAAAAACAGAGGTCACGATTGACTGATTCAAATTTGAAGAATTCTCTGCAGCTCTCAGTAACCAATTTAACTCCAAACATTACAACTGTGGCGAAATCAAAGCAGACTCAGTAAACTTATTAAAGTAAATAATGTTTATCTTGTATTTATATTAAACAATTTTATATAAAAATTCTTAATATGTCCATATTAATTTTTTTTAAGAACTGAATGGGGGATACAAGTGTCGTATAGTGTATCTGAACTAGAGAATGGAAAAAATGGCGCATGGAATGCAAAAGGTTGGCCACCCCTGCTCTAGTGTCATCAGGTTGAGTTCCCTTAACTTCTCCTCATAAGACATACCCCTCAGTCCCGGGACTAGTCTTGTTGCAAAGTTTTGCACTTTCTCCGGTTTCTTGACGTGTTTGACTAGGTGTGGGTTCCATCCTGGTGGTACAGACTCCAGTATGGGCCTAAAGTTCAGTGACTACTTTGCTCTCCAAGAAGATAAAACTTGATAAACTATCGGACGCAGTAATAGTTAACAGTCCACTTTTTCCCAGTGATATGAACCAAACGAACAGTAAAGAAATTACTATCCAGATCATAAAGGACCAAACAAGTGTTATTGTACCAGAGTCAGAAATAAAAGAAGCCAGGTTACTAGGATCCCATGGTAGAAAAAGTGTTATGCTTAGATTCTACTCATATGACAGGAAAAAAGACTTAATTATTGCGTCTATTAAAGTAAAGAAAGAGGTATACATAAACGAGTGTCTTACCAAAAAAGGTCAGAACCTCCTGTACAGAGTCAGAAAACTTAAGTGGGAGAATAATGACACAGTACATCAATGCTTCACACGGGATGGGAAAATTCTAGTTAGGAAAACAAATGTAGGTCAACTGTACACAATCACGAACGAGAATGATCTATCACGATTTCTCAGGGATACTGATCTTACAGAGAATAACTAAACAATGTCCAACCTAAAAGCCTACGTAGTGTAATGTATGTTTTGCTCCATTATTGTTCAAATTTCATAGTACAATCTCTTAGTAATTAAATAATCAACTACCTCATTATGTGATTTTACTAGTAAGCATAAGTCACCTTATGTAATTTTCTTATTTACTATTGTTTGCTTAAATATTAGCTGAATTGATACTTTCTCTCTCCATATTACTACCTCATATTTTTTTTAAATACTATTAATTGATATTACTTACTAAAATTAATAATTAATTACCATTTTTACTATCAGTACAATTTACTCTTAACATTTTTGACATCATTTAATCACCATTACTTGTCTAATTACCATAACCTGTTTTAATACCACATTTACTATCTTAAAGTACTCTTAATTACCTTGTACTGCCAAATAACCTCTAGTATAACTACCAGTCCAATATTGAATCCAAATAACTGTTCTTAAAATTTAATACTTGAAATAAACATTACTTTTTCACTTTTTTTTGCTAATTATTCTTTTTTTGTAATCATTATTACTTACTAAAATTTTATTAAACACCATATTTACTACCAGTCAATTTTACTTTTGTACATTAATCATTATTTTATACTTTTCTTAACCTTTTGTTGCCAAATTTTCAAGTATGTATATTCTCCTCCAACCTTTATATTATCCTTTGTACCTGTGTACCTGTGTACCTGTGTACCTGTGCACCTGTGTACCTGTGTACCTGTCTACCATCTTACTATCATATTATAACCAAGACATTGCCATTGTTATTTTTTACTTATTATTCTTTTGGTACTTTAATTTGTGAATTTTATTTTGTCAATTTAAACCCAGTTATACTCTTGATCTTGTTAACAACCTGTATCAGACCCTAGTGCAATTGCAAGTACCATTTTAATTTGTATTTTTATATTATAAGTTTATACCTAGTTGTACTTTAGCTCATTCTAGCTCAATACTTAGACAACACTAAATTTATTATATTAGACCTTAGTGAAATTACAAGAGTGAGTCTGATGCCACTTGTAATTTGTTGTTTTTTATAGTATTAGTTTATACCTAGTTGTACTTTAGCTCATTCTAGCACAACACATAGACAATATCAATTTCATTATGTATATTAGTGACTATACTCTATATGACCAAAGTGCTTTAGCAGTATACTTATCCAAACCTCCCACCACTACAGAAATCAGTATTAGAACTCACCACATAATACAGGATATAAACAACCACTATTTAAACCTAAAAGTTGAATGATCACGTTGACCCTGATCTAAACCTCCATAATCTAACACACAATCAAAACTTATTGGAAAGTAACTGTTTTTATTACACAGCATCACAAGCCAGCACTATCCTGAACACTGCTAAAAGTCTATCAGTTCTTAACTACAACATCAGGTTCTTAAGCAAACACTATGATGACCTCCTGGCACTCCTTGAGTCACTAAAGACACTCTTCTCCTGCATTATTCTTACTGAGACCTGGCTTAAGCAGGACACAACTGATATCTACCCACTACCAGGATACACAGCAATCCACAACTGTAGACCATTCCAAGTTGGGGGTGGTACTGCAATCTATTACTCTAACCAACTATCTTGTATTAGCACTAATTGCTTTAGTGATGAATATGGGGAATACATTTTTGCTAATTTTACTGTAAAAAAACCTCAAGACGCCTGTAACAATCGGTGCCATATACCGGATACCCCACACAAACATCCCAGACTTCAGTGCGAATCTAAAGTTACTAATAACAAACAAACAAATGAACAAGCACCACCTTCTCTTAGCTGGAGACTTCAATATCAACCTTGGCCTACCAGATGATCAGACTGTAACTGATTTCATCAACAATATGAACAACACACTTCTCATACCAACAATAACTAAACCAACCAGGCTGACTGAGACAAGTGCAACCATAATAAACCATATGAACCAATATACTAGCCCCCCTTAAATCAGGGATGATCACAGACAGCACTACTGACCACTACCCAACCTTCCTCTTAACAAACATTAGTAAGCCACCACTCGAATACAACAAAGTTTCATTTAGACTCCATGACGAGGCCTCAATAAGGAATTTCACAGCAGACCTAGAGACTGTTCACTTGCCTACAGAATTCTCCAATGCCAATGGTATTGACGATTGGACAGACATTTTTCTTAACAAAATACTTAGACTATACAACAAACATTGTCCTATAAAAACGAAACAGATCACGAATAAAAGGCTTGGTTGCCCATGGCTAACCAGCAGCATTATGAAATCCATTGATAAGAAACACCAATATGAAAAGCAATATAGACAGGGCTTAATACACAAAGATATTCTTAAACAATATTCAACAGTTCTCACCAAATTAATAAAGAAAGCCAAACAACTGTACTACTCCAGCAGATTCACTGACCCACAAACTGAAAAAAAACAAGAATATTGTTCTAACTAAACCTCATGAAACACCACTGCATCCCACTGATACAGCTAACAAGATAAACGACTTCTTCTCAAACATAGGATCTAATCTCGCCAGTAAAATCCCATGTACCAATGCCCGTGCCGGGGACTACCTAGATGGGAATGTCCCGAATTCCTTCTATCTTGTACCAACTGAGCCCACGGAAGTCACCGCGATCATAAAGTCACTTAAAAATAACTCGGGGAATCTGTCTCACGTCCCACCATTATTGTACAAGCGAGCGGCCCATGTCCTTTTGCGTGCTATTACATTACTTTTTAACAAGTCACTAGAAACTAGCACTTTTGCATATGTGTCTTACCTAACGTCGTGAATGACTCCTTACTTAGATGTCGAAACGTTATTCTCAGGTTTGCCAGGCGCCCATATGCTGCAGCAGTTATTCGATTGATGTGCACCTCAGGGGACGTGCTTGGTATAATGCTTGCCCCAAGATCCTTTTCCTTAAGCGAAGTTTACAGCCTTTGATCCCCTAGCCTGTACTCCGTCTGCGGTCTTCTTTGTTCTTCCCCAATCTTCATGACTTTGCATTTGCTGGGGTTAAACTCCAATAGCCATTTGTCGGACCAGGCTTGCAGCCTTTCCAGATTACCTTGTAATCATACCTGATCTGTGTCCGCTTGTATTTTCTTCATTAGTTTTACATCATCAGCGAATAGCGACACCTCTGAATCTATTTTTTCCATCATGTCATTCATATATACAAGAAAGAGCACCGGACCTAGGACTGACCCTTGTGGAACCCCACTCGACACATGCGCCCACTCTGACACTTCATCACGTACCAACACTCGTTGTTTCCTTCCTGTCAGGTATTCCCTGATCTATTACAGTACTTTCCCTACTATTCCTGCCTGCTCCTCTAGTTTTTGAACCAGTCTCTTGTGTGGTACTGTGTCAAAAGCCTTCTGACAGTCCAAAAAGACCCAATCTACCCAGCCCTCTCTCTTCTGTCTACTTCTGTTATTTTATCGTAGAGCTCAAGTAGATTTGTGACAAGATTTCCCATCCCTGAAGCCGTGCTGATTGTCATGTATGAGCCCAGTCCTTTCAGTGTGCTACACCACTCTTCTCATGATAATCTAATTCATGCCTTTACATACTATACATGTCAGTGACACAGGTCTGTAGTTTAATGCTGCCTGTCTGTTTCCTTTCTTAAAAAATGGAACTACATTTGCTCTCTTCCACACCTCAGGCAGTTCCCCAATTCCGATAGATTTATTATATATGTATCTAGTTCACCTAGCAGTTTCTTCACCTCCTCCTTGGTTATATGCAGTGTGACCAGCACTCGCTGGTGTACCTACCTCCTCGGTTGGCTGGCAACATTTCTGTCTCTACTGTGAAAACTTCTCTAAATCTTGTGTTCTTCACATACTTCCTGGTCACTGTGAGCTCCCTTCCTTTTTTCCTCAGCCTGATGTTGCAAATGCATGGAATAGGTGGTAGGTGACTGAAAGCAGTTAAAAGTTTTTACGAGGATAGTGAGGCTCAGGTTAGAGTATGTAGGAGAGAGGGAGATTATTTCCCAGTAAAAGTAGGCCTTAGCCAGGGATGCGTGACATCACCATGGGTGTTCAGTATATTTATAGATGGGGTTGTAAGAGAAGTGAATGTTCGGGTGTTGGGAAGAAGTGTGGGATTAAAAGATAAAGATTCTAACACAAAGTTGGAGTTCTCACAGTTGGTTTTTGCTGATGACACTGTGGTTTTGAGAGATTCTGAAGAGAAATTGCAGAAGTTGGTGGACGAGTTTGGGAAGGTATGTAAAAGAAGGAAATTAAAAAATTGAACATAGGAAAGAGCAAGGTGATGAATAATTAACAAAAACTTTAGATAATGAATGATTAGATATCAGATAAGAGGGAGAGAGTATGGAGAAAGCGATTTTTTTCAGATATCTGGGAATGGACTTGTCAGCAGATACGTCTGTGAAAGATGAATGGCAGAAAAAAAGTGAATGGTACACAGAGGAGTTCGTGAAGACAAAAAAAATGTTATCCATGAAAGCAAAGATGAAAATGAGAGTATAGTGGTACCAATGCTCTTATATGAGTGTGAAGCATGGGTGGTGAATGTTGCAACAAGGAGAAGGCTGGAGGCAGTGGAGATGTGCCTGAGGACAATGTGTGGTGTGAATATTATGCAGAGAATCCGTAGCTTGGAGATTAGGAGGTTTGAGTTGACTTGTAAGGTATATAAAGCTAGTGGATGGAAAGCAGTGGAGGGGTCGTCCTAGGAAGGGTTGGTGTGAGGGAATAAAGGAAGTTTTATGCGTGTGGGGGTTTAGACTTCCAGCAAGCGTGTGTAAGCGTGTTAGACAGGAGTGGAGGCGAATGGTTTCTATGACTTGATGTGCTGTTGCAGTGTGAGCAAAGTAATATTTATGAAGGGATTCAGAGAAACCAGTTAGCCGGACTTGAGTCCTGGAGGTGGGAAGTACAGTGCCTACGCTCTGAAGGACCGGTGTAGATACGTTGCAGTTTTTGTTAACTATAGTGTAGGCACGCCTCTGGCAAGACAGTGATGGAGTGAATGTTGTTGAAAGTGTTTCTTCTCTTTTAGACCACCCTGCCTCCGTGTGAAACGACCAGTGTTAATAAATAAAACACACACACACACACACACACATTGTATACCTGAAGTATACCTGGAGGGGGCTTTGGGGGTCAGCGCCCCCGCGGCTCTGTCTTTTACCAAGCCTCGCAGTGGATCAGGGTCTGATCAGTTACGCTGTTACTGATGGCCACACGTAAACTGACATAAGAACCACAACCCGGCTGGTCAGTTACTGCCTGTCCAGCGCCTTCTTGAAGACAGCCAGGGGTCTATTGGTAATCCCCTTTTTGTGCGCTGGGAGGCAGTTCAACAGTCTTGGGTCCCTGACACTTGTGTTGTCTCTTAGCGTACTCGTGGCACCCCTGTTTTTCATTGCGGGGATGTTGCATCGTCTGCCGAGTCTTATGCTTTCATAGGGAGTGATTTTCGTGTGCAAATTTGGTAATAATCCCTCTAGGATATATAGTGTGTGTGTATTCGTATATACTGTATATGAAAAAAATATTGTTTCACAATAGTACAGACGCTCACGTTTAGTGTATTGTCAAAGCAAATGTTCCATATCCCATTACGCAAAGCTCAGATAATAGGATTAAAGATACACCTCTCCCAGCCGCTGCACAATACGTGTATAGTAGCCGGTTCATAAGAGACTCGACTAATGGGGAGCAGCGGAGGGTTGTCGGATCCAATACGCTACTCTGGGATCACAAAGCTTCTAATCCTATTACCGTGTTTGTTTATGGTGTCACCTGCGAGGACTTGTGTAGTCCCGGGCGACCATATCACGTTACTTACACCCCTCCGCCATGTTAGTGCTCTCTCCAGTAAACTGATATCCTGGATGTCGTATTTCCTTCATTTTCACTCAAACATTAGAGAATATATTTTAGCTTTCATGATTATCGCTGGATCACCTAGTGAGGCGAGATACTGTTGCTAGAGACTATTATTATTATTGTATTTTCTTACTCATTGTCCATCTTTCACGAAGGTAGGATGACCTAAAAACGTAGAAACGCCTTCACCGTCATCTATTCAATCATCGTTTTACCAGAAGGGTGCCAACATCACTGCTCGGATAAACATCTGAAATGTATCATCCGAACCCCTCTTTCCAAGTACATGGTATTATATATTTTCCACCTACAGGATTCAAGTCTCTCTAACTGGTTTCCATGGATCCCTTCATATATGTTACCCTGCACATACTCCAACAGCACGTCAGATCTTAAAAAAAAAAAAACTTGCCTCCACTCACTCTTATATAATACGCTTACACTTTATAATAATAATAATAATAATAATAATAATAATAATAATAATAATAATAATAATAATAATTATTATTATTATTATTATTATTATTATTATTATTATTATTATTAAATTTAGATTTCATAAACCAGTAGGGGTGATAGAGAGCACGTGGAATGGAATATAATCAGCTTCGAACCAAGGAAGACAAAGGCTGCTCCAGTTCTCCTGCTCAGAAGCCCCTCCTGAAGGACTGAAGCAAGAGATCCCACTATACAAAAACGCGAAAATAGAACCATGGCTTGACGGGTCATGCAGCCCTGCTCCAGTATTTATTGGAGATTAATTAAAAATTCTCTCGGACAGGTGTCCCGGGGACCGGCTGGCGGGGGGGGAAGGGGGAGGGTAAAGAGGAGAGGAGAAAAAAGAGAGGGGTAGGGAGAAAAGACAAATACGTGGAGTGGGAGAACAGGAGGAGATGAGAGGACTGTATCAAGCAGGATAATAGAGAATAAGAGAAACAAAGGTACACTGGCGGTGAGGAAGGAGGAAATGATAAAGGGACAGAGAGAGAGAGAGAACGCGCGCGTGTGTGTGTGTGTGTGTTCACCTAATTCTGGTTTCATGGGTAGAGTCATAGCTCCTGGTACCGCTTCTTCACTGGTCGCTACTAGATCACTCCCTGCTCGGTGAGCTTTATCATACCTCTTCTTAAAGCTTTGTATGGATCCTGCCTCCACCGCCACCCTTTCCAGACTGTTCCACTTTCTGACAACTCTGTGACTGAAGAAATACTTCTTAACATCCCAGTGACTTATCTGAGTCTAACTTCCAATTATGACCCCTTGTTGGTGTGTCTCATCTCTGAAACATCCTGTCCCTGTCCACCTTGTCGATTTCTCTCAGTATTTTATATGTTGTTGTCATGTGTATGGCCAGGTGTGGGTACCAAACTGGTGCTGCATACTCCAACATGGGCCTGATGTACACGGTGTACAGAGTCCTGAACGACTCCTTACTGAGATGTCGGAATGCTGTTCTTAGATTTGCTAGTCGCCCATATGCCGCAGCAGATATTTGGTTGATGTGCGCCTCAGGAGATGTATTCGGTGTTATACTCACCCCAGGATCCTTTTCCTTGAGTGAGGTTTGTAGTTTTTGCCCCCCTCCCCTTCCTAGACTGTATTCTGTCTGCGGTCTTCTTTGCCCTTCCATGAGCTATTTTCTGGACCAGACCTGTAGCTTGTCGAGATCCCTTTGTAGTCCTGCCTGGTCCTCCTTCGATTGAATTATCCTCGTTAACTTGACATCGTCTGCAAACAGACACTTCTGAGCCTATTCCTTCCGTCATGTCATTCACATATATCAGAAACAGCACCGACCTTAGGACTGACCCCTGTGGAACCCTGCTCGTCACAGGCACCCACTCCGACACCTCGTCACGTCACATACCATGACTCACTGCTGCCTCCCTGTCAGGTATTCTCCGATCCATTGCAGCTCCTTCCCTGTTATGCCTGCCTGGTCCTCGAGCTTTTGCACTAATCTCTTGTGCAGAACTGTGTCAAAAGCCTTCTTACAGTCCAAGAAAATGCAGTCTACCCACCCCGCTTTCTCTCTTGTCTTACTGCTGTCACCTTGTCATAGAACTCTAGTACATTTGTGACACAGGATTTCCCGTCCCTTAATCCATGCTGGTTGTCATTGATAACATTACTGACTGATCTTGGCCCTCCTCAGGAAAAGTAGGGTAGCTCTAGTACCTTAAATCAAAAACCTTTCGGCAGCAACAAGCGGTCATCACCATGCTAGACGAGAGTATTATGTCTAACATGGATCAAACGGCCTTCAAGGATCCTCCTTCACTATCCCTAACATTACTGACTGATTCTGCTACTCCTCACAAAGAGTAGGGCAGATCCATCATCTAAGATAAAGAAGAAATAGAGGACCTAAAGGAGTCTAGAGTAGGTCTACTAGAAATTATCTAGATTCTAGACCTAATTCTGGCACTACTAATAACTCAAGTGAATAGTGCAAGTGGAAAATATCCACTAGTCTTATAACATCTTAGAGGAGTCTAGAGTATATTATCTAGTAGGGAAGACACTGAGGGAATTTATTGGGATTTTTTTTTCAGGGAGACTCCAAGATGATCTACAACTATTTAGTAGTGATCCCTTTCTCCTGCCTCGTGGAAGCCACTGAGAATTCCCCATGGGAACTAAAGGAGGAATCTACAGTCCTTGTGGGGAAAATTGGGAGTGGCCTCCCCACTGGGACAAGGAAGATACCCATTACAGACAGTTTGGAAACCTATTTACAGAGGCCAGATGACTGTAGAGGTTTCCATGAGGACTTGGCCTCACTGTAGCAAGGCTGGGTGAATGAGTTGTGCTACACTACAACACACAGCTGTCACCCCACAACCTTTCTCTCTCAGACGCTACTAGCTAGTCTTAGCTGTGGCCTCGTTGGGTGCTGGTCAGCACCAGACAACGAAGATTCTCTTTCCCAAAGAAACTTCTATAGGTTTTCAAGTCAACATTTCAATAGGTATGTGTCCATTTATCAATATTTATGTCAGTGGAGCAACAAGTCTCAGTCAGAGTGTAATAAAGTTGGTAGAATTACCGACAATATGTAAAGTAAAAGGACACAAGTGCAACTAATGTGACATTTATTGTGGCAACGTTTCGCTCTCCAGGAGCTTGATAAAGCTCCTGGAGAGCAAAACGTTGCCACAATAAATGTCACATTAGTTGCACTTGTGTCCTTTTACTTTACTTACAAGTCTCAGTCAGCGGTTCTGAGACTGACATTGATGGACGTCAAGGAGTCCAGGGCAAGATTTTAACAAGTCCTCGGTGTGTTATAATGTGGCATGCATAGAGTACGTAACTTTTATTCGGCGCATGTATACACCCTCATTTACAGTATCTCCCCCAACCAGCGAACCAGGGGACTGAGGGTTGACGATGGGGCCCCGTCGTTCAACCAGTACCCAGGTTCCAGCCAATGAGAAGATGGTTTTGGCAATCGCAGAGGTTATGTGGGTACCACACACCTGTCTGCCCTTGTCATTCCCAGTCTAGAGCTGGTTGAAGCACTGTCTGCTCTCTAGTGGCTTCTATTCTGCCTTTCTTACCGTGGAGTGCACTAATACCTATTGCTGTACATAGTGTATATAGTGTACATACTTCTGTTCTAAATTGGTGAAGGATAATATCTGCTGTGTTTATTTTGCTCCCTTTACACCCAGGATAACAGGCCATTTGGACTCCTGGGTTGTAATATATAAAAAAAATTAAGAAATTTGCTGGAAATTTTGAGGATTTAAACATAAATAATGAGGCATTAAACAATGTTTTGCTATTTTAAGGGTTTGTGAGTAAAAATAAAGGGGATTAACTGTGACTTTAATGGTTCCTCAAGGAAAATATAGTTAAAATAGTAAGGGAACCACTGGAGTAAACACAGTTCTCCTAGCAGGTTCACTGTGTAAAATAGTAAGGGAACCACTGGAGTAAACACAGTTCTCCTAGCAGGTCCACTGTGTAAAATAGTAAGGGAACCACTGGAGTAAACACAGTTCTCCTAGCAGGTCCACTGTGTAAAATAGTAAGGGAACCACTGGACTAAACACAGTTCTCCTAGCAGGTCCACTGTGTAAAATAGTAAGGGAACCACTGGACTAAACACAGTTCTCCTAGCAGGTCCACTGTGTAAAATAGTAAGGGAACCACTGGACTAAAGACAGTTCTCCTAGCAGGTCCACTGTGTAAAATAGTAAGGGAACCACTGGACTAAAGACAGTTCTCCTAGCAGGTCCACTGTGTAAAATAGTAAGGGAACCACTGGACTAAACACAGTTCTCCTAGCAGGTCCACTGTGTAAAATAGTAAGGGAACCACTGGAGTAAACACAGTTCTCCTAGCAGGTCCACTGTGTAAAATAGTAAGGGAACCACTGGAGTAAACACAGTTCTCCTAGCAGGTCCACTGTGTAAAATAGTAAGGGAACCACTGGAGTAAACACAGTTCTCCTAGCAGGTCCACTGTGTAAAATAGTAAGGGAACCACTGGAGTAAACACAGTTCTCCTAGCAGGTCCACTGTGTAAAATAGTAAGGGAACCACTGGAGTAAACACAGTTCTCCTAGCAGGTCCACTGTGTAAAATAGTAAGGGAACCACTGGAGTAAACACAGTTCTCCTAGCAGGTCCACTGTGTAAAATAGTAAGGGAACCACTGGACTAAACACAGTTCTCCTAGCAGGTCCACTGTGTAAAATAGTAAGGGAACCACTGGACTAAACACAGTTCTCCTAGCAGGTCCACTGTGTAAAATAGTAAGGGAACCACTGGACTAAACACAGTTCTCCTAGCAGGTCCACTGTGTAAAATAGTAAGGGAACCACTGGAGTAAACACAGTTCTCCTACCAGGTCCACTGTGTAAAATAGTAAGGGAACCACTGGACTAAACACAGTTCTCCTAGCAGGTCCACTGTGTAAAATAGTAAGGGAACCACTGGACTAAACACAGTTCTCCTAGCAGGTCCACTGTGTAAAATAGTAAGGGAACCACTGGACTAAACACAGTTCTCCTAGCAGGTCCACTGTGTAAAATAGTAAGGGAACCACTGGAGTAAACACAGTTCTCCTAGCAGGTCCACTGTGTAAAATAGTAAGGGAACCACTGGAGTAAACACAGTTCTCCTAGCAGGTCCACTGTGTAAAATAGTAAGGGAACCACTGGAGTAAACACAGTTCTCCTAGCAGGTCCACTGTGTAAAATAGTAAGGGAACCACTGGAGTAAACACAGTTCTCCTAGCAGGTCCACTGTGTAAAATAGTAAGGGAACCACTGGACTAAACACAGTTCTCCTAGCAGGTCCACTGTGTAAAATAGTAAGGGAACCACTGGACTAAACACAGTTCTCCTAGCAGGTCCACTGTGTGAAATAGAAAGGGAACCCCTGGACTAAACACAGTTCTCCTAGCAGGTCCACTGTGTAAAATAGTAAGGGAACCACTGGAGTAAACACAGTTCTCCTAGCAGGTCCACTGTGTAAAATAGTAAGGGAACCACTGGACTAAACACAGTTCTCCTAGCAGGTCCACTGTGTAAAATAGTAAGGGAACCACTGGACTAAACACAGTTCTCCTAGCAGGTCCACTGTGTAAAATAGTAAGGGAACCACTGGACTAAACACAGTTCTCCTAGCAGGTCCACTGTGTAAAATAGTAAGGGAACCACTGGACTAAACACAGTTCTCCTAGCAGGTCCACTGTGTAAAATAGTAAGGGAACCACTGGACTAAACACAGTTCTCCTAGCAGGTCCACTGTGTAAAATAGTAAGGGAACCACTGGAGTAAACACAGTTCTCCTAGCAGGTCCACTGTGTAAAATAGTAAGGGAACCACTGGAGTAAACACAGTTCTCCTAGCAGGTCCACTGTGTAAAATAGTAAGGGAACCACTGGAGTAAACACAGTTCTCCTAGCAGGTCCACTGTGTAAAATAGTAAGGGAACCACTGGACTAAACACAGTTCTCCTAGCAGGTCCACTGTGTAAAATAGTAAGGGAACCACTGGAGTAAACACAGTTCTCCTAGCAGGTCCACTGTGTAAAATAGTAAGGGAACCACTGGACTAAACACAGTTCTCCTAGCAGGTCCACTGTGTAAAATAGTAAGGGAACCACTGGAGTAAACACAGTTCTCCTAGCAGGTCCACTGTGTAAAATAGTAAGGGAACCACTGGACTAAACACAGTTCTCCTAGCAGGTCCACTGTGTAAAATAGTAAGGGAACCACTGGAGTAAACACAGTTCTCCTAGCAGGTCCACTGTGTAAAATAGTAAGGGAACCACTGGAGTAAACACAGTTCTCCTAGCAGGTTCACTGTGTAAAATAGTAAGGGAACCACTGGAGTAAACACAGTTCTCCTAGCAGGTTCACTGTGTAAAATAGTAAGGGAACCACTGGAGTAAACACAGTTCTCCTAGCAGGTTCACTGTGTAAAATAGTAAGGGAACCACTGGAGTAAACACAGTTCTCCTAGCAGGTCCACTGTGTAAAATAGTAAGGGAACCACTGGAGTAAACACAGTTCTCCTAGCAGGTCCACTGTGTAAAATAGTAAGGGAACCACTGGAGTAAACACAGTTCTCCTAGCAGGTCCACTGTGTAAAATAGTAAGGGAACCACTGGAGTAAACACAGTTCTCCTAGCAGGTCCACTGTGTAAAATAGTAAGGGAACCACTGGAGTAAACACAGTTCTCCTAGCAGGTCCACTGTGTAAAATAGTAAGGGAACCACTGGACTGTGTAAAATAGTAAACACAGTTCTCCTAGCAGGTCCACTGTGTAAAATAGTAAGGGAACCACTGGAGTAAACACAGTTCTCCTAGCAGGTCCACTGTGTAAAATAGTAAGGGAACCACTGGAGTAAACACAGTTCTCCTAGCAGGTCCACTGTGTAAAATAGTAAGGGAACCACTGGAGTAAACACAGTTCTCCTAGCAGGTCCACTGTGTAAAATAGTAAGGGAACCACTGGAGTAAACACAGTTCTCCTAGCAGGTCCACTGTGTAAAGATGAAGCTAAACCACATGTCAGTCCTTCCTTCACCATTATAATATTGTCACTTAGCAATGGTACAGTAAAGAGAATATGAAGAGCCACCGTATTATGATGAACTTTCTTCACACATAGACCTTTTGAAGATATGGTAGAGCTCAGAACTACCATACTAGTAGACACCATACTGTATCTACCCTACTAGTAGTCACCATACCATATCTACCCTACTAGTAGACACCACACTGTGTGGCTACCCTACTAGTAGACACCACACTGTGTGGCTACCCTACTAGTAGACACCACACTGTGTGGCTACCCTACTAGTAGACACCACACTGTGTGGCTACCCTACTAGTAGACACCACACTGTGTGGCTACCCTACTAGTAGACACCACACTGTGTGGCTACCCTACTAGTAGACACCACACTGTGTGGCTACCCTACTAGTAGACACCTTACTGTATCTACCCTACTACTAGTCACCATACTGTATCTACTAGTAGTCACCATACTATACCATACTAGTAGACACTATACTGTATCTACCCTACTAGTAGACACTATACTGTATCTACCCTACTAGTAGACACTATACTGTATCTACCCTACTAGTAGACACTATACTGTATCTACCCTACTAGTAGACACCATACTGTATCTACCCTACTAGTAGACACTATACTGTATCTACCCTACTAGTAGACACTATACTGTATCTACCCTACTAGTAGACACTATACTGTATCTACCCTACTAGTAGACACTATACTGTATCTACCCTACTAGTAGACACTATACTGTATCTACCCTACTAGTAGACACTATACTGTATCTACCCTACTAGTAGACACCATACTGTATCTACCCTACTAGTAGACACCATACTGTATCTACCCTACTAGTAGACACCATACTGTATCTACCCTACTAGTAGACACTATACTGTATCTACCCTACTAGTAGACACTATACTGTATCTACCCTACTAGTAGACACTATACTGTATCTACCCTACTAGTAGACACTATACTGTATCTACCCTACTAGTAGACACTATACTGTATCTACCCTACTAGTAGACACTATACTGTATCTACCCTACTAGTAGACACCATACTGTATCTACCCTACTAGTAGACACTATACTGTATCTACCCTACTAGTAGACACCATACTGTATCTACCCTACTAGTAGACACCATACTGTATCTACCCTACTAGTAGACACCATACTGTATCTACCAGCAGACACTGTATTGTCTCCTCCATACTAGTAGACACAAAGTCACTACTGCCACTTTACTGTCTCATTGATACTAGCAGTGTCTGGTGCCTATCATTCTAGTAAGCACCAGTCAACCCATGATAATCCTAGAATGACTGAAGCGTTCTTAAGCTTTATCTACGGTCATATTTACGTTCTTGGGACTTGTTTTCACACCAAGAATCCAGCCATTGGTTATGACATATTTCTAATATTTGTCATTTTCTCATTGTCTTCATACCAAGTGAAACCTATTTTGTTGTTTGACATCAGCCAGACAGCAGCTTGCTACACACAACATGAATCTGTCTTGGCACTTAAGTCTTTCTCAAATTATAGGTTGTATGAAGTCAATGTTTGGAGGTAGTGATGTGACCTGTAGCATTTATTATTTACCTGAGAGTAATGTTGGACGACTGTGTCGTGCTAAGCTCGGCTGCGCTCTTTCTCTCTCTCTCTCTCTCACTTTCCTCATGGAAATATAAACATTTAAGCAGTATTATGTGATCCTTTATTGACAACGTTTCGCCCACGCAGTGGGCTTTATCAAGTCACAAACAGATCTACCTGGGTGAAACATACGTGGCTATATATAGGATGGGAATGCTAGTCAGGTGGAGAAAGGTGCATGTGACAATCTTCGGAGTAGAGTGAAGCGGTATAAAAACTTGGGTAGCTTTTAAAAGAGATTGGATAAGTACATGAGTGGATCTTCTGCAGTGTTTCTCCATTCTTATGTTCTTATGTAGGATAGCGATGAAGAAGTTTCTTGGCGAGTGGTTCAGCTATGTTGTAGAAGCCGTTGTTCTGGTTGAAGTTGTTGGATATACAGATAAGTGATGATTCCAGGATTCTTCGGTATTGAGTGTTGTCTTCTCTGGCGATAAGTCTTGCGTTTCGCGAAACGTTGTCAATAAAGGATCACATTATACTGCTTAAGTGTTTATATTTCCATTGCGTCGGTATTTTATACCATTTATTTCCACTTTCCTCATGTATAAATGTAGCTTAGCTTTATAATAAAGTTGGTAGAATTACCGACAATATGTAAAGTAAAAGGACACAAGTGCAACTAATGTGACATTTATTGTGGCAACGTTTCGCTCTCCAGGAGCTTTATCAAGCCATTACAAACAATACATGGACACAGAGGGTATATAAAGGCTCAGAGTGAGGTGCAATACTAGTGAGGTACCATTTCGATGTTCACTAGTGGTAGTAGTAGTAGTAGTAGTAGTAGTAGTAGTAGTAGTAGTAGTAGTAGTGGTAGTAGTGGTAGTGACAAAAGTAATACAATATGGTAGAGCAATTAATTCGTACATGAGTAAAAGGATATAAAAGCTATTACTTGGGTAACATAAAAAATAGGTTGGACAAATATAAACTGGAATGAGGCAGCTTGTTTCAGTGTTCACTCTCTGTGCTTTGTGAAATTCAGAGACGCCCAATTAGTGATCAAAGGAACTAATTTCCGCAGACGCAAGTGCCTCGAATCAGCACTGATCGCTGTTTCGAATACAATTAAACAAAACAACGGCAGCTTCACCATCTCCGAAGTCTTAGCAAGAATCCTCCTGAAAACAGTAAACCCTGCCATCACATAGTCTCTCCTGTTATACTACACAAAGCACAGAGAGTGAACACTGAAACAAGCTGCCTCATTCCAGTCTATATTTGTCCAACCTATTTTTATGTTACCCAAGTAATAGCTTTTATATCCTTTTACTCATGTACGAATTAATTGCTCTACCATATTGTATTACTTTTGTCACTACTACTACTACTACTACTACTACTACTACTACTACCACTAGTGAACATCGAAATGGTACCTCACTAGTATTCACCTCACTCTGAGCCTTTATATACCCTCTGTGTCCATGTATTGTTTGTAATGGCTTGATAAAGCTCCTGGAGAGCGAAACGTTGCCACAATAAATGTCACATTAGTTGCACTTGTGTCCTTTTACTTTACAGCTTAGCTTTAAATTATAGAAGTACACTTTCATTAATACATTTCTGTTTTATTTGACTTAATTCCCTCAAGTGTTGTAGAGTTACTGAGTGGGATCTCTCATAAATTATCTTGGAGTGGGATCTACAATCAAGATTGATGGACTGACCACATCGTCTTAAGGTTGAGGGACTGATTACCTCATTCTCCTCCTGTTCTTCAAGTTTCTCCTATGTATGGACTGATGAAGCCACTGTGTGGCGAAACGTTTCCTCAATAAAGATACCCAAGAGTTGCATATGTGTCTAATTTAACAACATGTCGGTTCTTTGAACCATTCATCTACATTCACTGCCAATTATCTACACTTATATCCATGCCCTGCCTGTTTGGAGTCCCCCAGTTTGCACTTCCTGTCTATTTGGTGGCCCCCTATTTGCTCTTCCTGGGGCCCCCCAATTTGCTCTTGTCTATTCTGGGGCCCCCAATTTGCTCTTCTTGTCTATTCTGGGGCCCCCAATTTGCTCTTCCTGGGGGACTCCCCAATTTGCTTTTCCTGTTTATTGGGGTCCCCCTAATTTGCTCTTCATAGGGGCTCCCCTAGATGTCTCCATAGGTTAACCTGGACTGGTCCATGACATGGGTTTTCTTAGGAGGCTGGTAAGAATTACACAGCTGTGTATGACCCCTAGTAGGTTTAGAGCTTGGTTTGGTTATAATAATAATAATGGTAAGAATTACGTCTGCAAGCATTCTCTTGAAACTGCTTGTGATTGACCTTTATACAAGCAGGGATAGGTTTATTAAGCCTGTTTCTGCTGGCTCAAAACTTTCCATGATAACCCATTGATTATTATTACAACCAGAGTCAGTGGTAAACTAACAAAGGTCTTACTGCGCTGTCTGGAAACCCAAGTTGCTTCTATAAACTGTTTTTATCTGTAGAGTACTAGTGGTACAATAATCTGCCTTTCATGTAGAGTACTAGTGGTACAATAATCTGCCTTTCATGTAGAGTACTAGTGGTACAATAATCTGCCCTTCATGTAGAGTACTAGTGGTACAATAATCTGCCCTTCATGTAGAGTACTAGTGGTACAATAATCTGCCCTTCATGTAGGGTACTAGTGGTACAATAATCTGCCCTTCATGTAGAGTACTAGTGGTACAATAATCTGCCCTTCATGTAGGGTACTAGTGGTACAATAATCTGCCCTTCATGTAGGGTACTAGTGGTACATGTAGAGTACTAGTGGTGCAATAATCTGCCCTTCATGTAGGGTACTAGTGGTACAATAATCTTCCCTTCATGTAGGGTACTAGTGGTACAATAATCTGCCCTTCATGTAGAGTACTAGTGGTACAATAATCTGCCCTTCATGTAGGGTACTAGTGGTACAATAATCTGCCCTTCATATAGAGTACTAGTGGTACAATAATCTGCCCTTCATGTAGGGTACTAGTGGTACAATAATCTGCCCTTCATGTAGAGTACTAGTGGTACAATAATCTGCCCTTCATATAGAGTACTAGTGGTACAATAATCTGCCCTTCATGTAGGGTACTAGTGGTACAATAATCTGCCCTTCATGTAGAGTACTAGTGGTACAATAATCTGCCCTTCATGTAGGGTACTAGTGGTAAAATAGTACCACTAGTACTCTGGTAGTAAGAGTGGTGGTGTAGTAGTGCCATCTAGTTTTGGTGTAGTAGTGGCATCTAGTAGTGGTAGTCAGAGTTAGTCAGGTTATCAGTGGTGGTGTTGTAGTGAAGGTCAGGACAGTGACCAACCTCAAGGTCACTAAAGGTCAGTTAACCTTCAATGGTCGTACAGGAGAGACGTGTTGCTCCTCCTCCTCCCGCCCCGCCGGCTTTACCGCTTCCTCAGCCTCTTAATACACCTAAATAACGTAAGTATTTTCTAGTGACGTATTTGCAAGTACAATAAGAGTTGAGCTGCAGCTCCTGGTCCCCGCCACCGGTTTGGCCACTATATTAATAGTCTTAATTTTCTTTGTGGTCTAATGTCTTGGAGGGGGGGCGGGGGTAATTGACCTTAGTGGAGGGGTTTTAATGCGAGGAACTGGATCCACTCCCCTTCCTCTGATCAAACAATAACTCTCACACTAGGCGTTACATAGCCCATAATGGTGTATGTAGTTGTGATCTAATTTTTTCCATTATTGAAAAATAACTTAGTGAAGGTCTCTTGATCCAAGTAACTTGCGCCTTGTGATCCAGATATATACTTCCATGTAAACAAATTGTTAGTCATCATGCTAATGTGTAAGAAATATTTATTAAAGAAAAAAGATAGTTTTACTATGTTAAACATTAATGGTTATATAAGTAAGGCAGTAATGTTTGTTTATATTACATGGTAATGTTTGTGTATATATGTTGGTTATATTTCTTTGATTATATGTATGTAATGTTGATGGTTATAATGTTCCAGGTGTGGTAATTCCTGTACCTGACTGTCTGCTGCAACATTGATCACAGCAACATTGACCAGTCTGAGGAGTGGAGACAACCACACTAGTAAATGGTCTGACCCATAACATTGTGTTATATTTGGAGAGGGTTACTTCCCGTATGTGGAGATGCAGTAGCTGGAGACGTCAGAGGTGGGCGGGGCCCACTTGTAAGGTATTTCCAGGTTACAAGTCCACTGAAGTTCGTTTATTGAAGCAGATAGTAATTGTATTAGGCGGTAGGCTGGTGGAGAAAGTATAGGAAATATTGTAAGGAATTGATATCAAAAGTAGCTTAGTGGGAAGTATTAGCTTATATCCAGACCAGAGATGAAATCTCTGGCCAGGAAATAATGAGGAATATATTCTATAGGTTACCTTGAATGGGATGGAGATAAAAATTGAAGAAATGGGTTGTAAAGCTTAGAATTGAAGACTGATTAGATTTTAAGAAGTTTTAGTCTGATATCTATTGTGCAGTCTATACCCATTCTGCAAGAGTGTAGGAAGCAGAGATGAAATGTGTAAGTGATATATCATGGCTCAGTTGGTAGTGGCGTCAACTGAACCGGAATTCGATCCCGGGCACAAGTGGGCATGTTCCCTTGTATCCATTGCCTATTGGTATGGATCGCATCCTGGGGTAGTATAAATATTCTAATGAAAATGTCATGTCATGCTGACTTAGAACATAAGAAAGGAGGAACACTGCAGTAGGCCTATTGGCCCATACTAAGAATACTTGATTGGGTAATTCTGTGTTAATCTACCGGGTTAATAATTATACTTAGTTTAGTATGCTGAGGGTAATGGCAGAGGTCTTGATGCCGGGTGTAAGGAAAGCCTATTAAATCAGGCATATCCATTATTAAGACAAAAAAGAGCACTGAAGCAGGCCTATTGACCCATGTTGGGCAGGTCCAACTCTCAACCACTCATTTGTCTAACCTATTTTTAAAACTACACAACGTTATAGCTTCACATGATGGGATAAATTTTCTTTAGGCAGAATATATTATAGCCAGAAAATCAATAACAATTCCTCACAAATGTGGAATGTTAAATTAACCACAATTTCCTATTTTCAGTAGAGTTGTAGAGTACCTAAACAAGTAATTTTATGCTTTGAAGTCCCAAAAATATTTTCAGTAACATAACCTTGTGGGTTTAGCGCTTACGATTCCAGAGTCTGTATTAGAGCGTCTTGGGGGGTAACATTTGTTTTGAAATTGGGTTATACATTATATACTTAGAGACTTTGTAGGATGATTGATCTTACCTAGACCCCCTTGATCTTACCTAGACCCCCCTTGATCTTACCTAGACCCCCCTTGATCTTACCTAGACCCCCCTTGATCTTACCTAGACCCCCCTTGATCTTACCTAGACCCCCTTGATCTTACCTAGACCCCCTTGATCTTACCTAGACCCCCCTTGATCTTACCTAGACCGCCTTGATCTTACCTAGACCCCCCCTTGATCTTACCTTCACCTCCCTCCATTTCCCCTTACGCTGCCACCGCTCTACAAGTTAGCCCTATGTGAAGGCTTACTCAACCCTGTAACATCTTCAGTCAGTATTACCAAGGCTGGCTCCTCCTCAGGAAAATTAATGCATAGAAAAAGAACAAAAACTGACAAACATAAACACTATTATTTAGGAAATATAAAATATAAAACACTTAAATATGAAATATTGATCCTACATTAAAGAAAATGAAAAATGAAAAATATAAATGATATCTGAATTCAACGCTAATATATATAAAACTTGGGTGTCTGGTGTTGGTGACACTGCGTGTTGTTGAAATCGTAGCCGTTGCTGATGATGTGGGGGGGGGTCGCAGGTGTTGGTGACAACCCACCGGCTCGTTCTTATAGCCGTAAATAATCTATCCAGATGACAGGAAATCAGGTTCTTTACCGCTGCAATAATGAGGGGTTACGTCCTGATTCTTCATACATGTGCACAGGCAAGTAGATAAAACATGGGACGTCTCAGGACGATAGTCCATCTCCTTCAATTCTACTCGTTGGTTGGCAGGTGACCCATTCTGTCATTCCAAGCTGGAAAGAGAGACAGGTTACCCACTGCTTAAGAAATCACTCTCCATGATAAGTACAATACCTAAAAGACGTGGTGATTATTAAGACATTTAACATAGAGCAAGACTGAAAGGACTAAGTTTATTATTGGTCAAAAGTGAAGCTTTCAACCAATAAGTGCACTAGAATATGAGCAGGCATGTACTTACAGTAGTGCTGGGAGCTGTGAGTAGAGTGATTACTGTTTGGCCGGAGCCCACACGTCACCTTTCGGGAGGGGGGGGGAAAGAGGAAAGGGAAGGGATAGTGGGAGCTAGACTAACCCTACCTTAACAAGCAGCCGGCAATCAAACTATCACTTTCGGGGAGGGGGGAATAGCGGGAGCTGGACTTACCCTACCTTAACAAGTAGCCGGCAGTGGAACTATTGTTACTATATACTACCTCGCTACTCCTATCTGTTGAACTTTTCCCTCACACTCCCCCATACCAAGACTTATAGTCAAGGAGTATAAGAAGAATAGGCGAGGAAAAAGTTCTAACACGTGGAAGTCGCGTAAGACAAATCTTCTACTGACTGTCACGACTTAACCAGCCAGAGAAATAATTGGATGAACCATTGATATACACTATATGGAACTTAAAAGCTTGGAGAGCCAATGTCCACCTCAAGAGGCGACTGTTGGTTCCCTTAAAAGTTTCTAGGTATATCAAAGGTTTGTGATCCGTTTCTAAAATGAATTCTTTTCCCAGTAGATAAAATTTAAGCTTGGAGATACCCCACACAAGAGCCAAACATTCCTTTTCTATGGTAGAGTATCTCGTTTCTGCAGGAGAGTGTATATTGTGCAGTAAGCATCTGACACCTATTGCAAGAACTATACTTCTTTGTAACCTGAGAATACATGATTGGCCAAAAATAAGTGTGCTTGAGTTTATGCCACGTCTTACGATGGGCCAAGTGTTTGGTCACTGGCAAATCATGAGCCATTTGAAAAACAGTCTCTCGACATGGTTTAGGGACAAGTAGGGAATAATCTATCACTGAAGAATGAGATTTAAATACAGATTTATGTAAGATACCATTAATATATTCAAACTTATGAGATACGTATCTCCCATGGATAACTTTGTTGTTAAAAGCTTGATTATGACAATCCTGAATTGAAGGGCAATTGCGCTGTATATTGACAAAGTCATCCTTGGACATAAAATCTGGGAAAATAAAAGGACTCACGGTGGGAGAAGAGGAGGTAGGAGAAACTCGGGTTATGGTCTGAGCCCGAGTCAAGACATCGAGAGGAGTGCCGGAGGCAATACCCTTACTTTCATCCGACGAGTGGACAGGTGATCCTGCTGCCTCACTATCGAGAGCAGTATCTGTTTTCACCCCCAAATGAACAGTACGAGACAATGCAGCTTCCGGTGCGGAATTGTTAAGGGGCTTATTTAACTTGCGAGGAGGAAGAGCTGGAAAACTTTGATCCACGGGTGGTGACGAAAGATCCGCCTCTGAAGGAAGAACGGCACCTTTAATGTTACCCACTATTATAGAACAAGTAATTGGGGCTAGTACCGCATTAGTCCAACCGGTGAGCCATTTAGTTTTCAAGTAACAACGTATTGTAGGGAAAGTATTTTCACGACCCAAGTAATCTGAAAGAATAGAGGACACACGAGAGGTTTTAAAGTAAGGGAACAGTTTGTCCGAAATTACGATGCACGTACATCCAGTGTCACGTAATATATCTGAGACTTTTATACCATTAACTGCTCCTGAACAGAAGGGTGCTTGGTCATTACCGTCAACAAAACATCTTCCAACTTTCTCTATTTTCTTGGTAGGACAATCTGGACGTTTATGTCCGATACCACCACACCGATGACATGTTGGTATAATAGCTGGTGACTTTGTTTCTATTGTAGGCTTCTTAATCTTTGGTTCAGGTGAACCATTGCCCTTAAGGTTTGATTCCTTTAGGTCTTTATAGGAATTGTGAGCCTCAGCAACTTCCTCAGCTTTAATCAGGTTACGTTCTCTAATGAATGTTCGTATCTGGTGAGGAAGAGCTGTCAGGAACTGGTCAGCAACCATGAAGTCTCTAAGAGATTCATAACTGTGATCAATTCCTGAACTCTCTATCCAAAAGTCGAACAAACGAAAGTGTTACCTGTAACTGCTGAAAGTTCTGGCCAGGCTGTAAGGTGGCATACCTGAAATCTTTCCTGTAAGAATTTGTGGTTTTTTGATATGCTTTAAGGATTGCCTTCAGTAGGTTATAATTACATATGATATCCTGCGACAAAGTTGCATAGATATTCAAAGCTGTACCAGAAAATAACATTCCTAACCTGGTAGCCCAGGTGTCAGCAGGCCATTCACAGAGGGTAGCGGTATTTTCAAACCTGATAATGTATGAAGTAATGTCTTCATCCTCTGTGAAGGGAGGTAAATTAGGTGCTGGAATGTGTGTACTAGCTGCACGTTGTTCCATTACTCCTTCCTCTAATTGCTGTTGTGAGAAAGTTAACTTTTTCTCTAATTCAAGGCGAGCTTTTTCGAACTCGCGATCCTTTTCTCTCTCAACTCATGTTCTCTAGCTCTTTCCTCACGATCAAGTCTATCACGCTCTTTTTTGTCTT